>NW_007580263.1:10817-14175 GCF_000690725.1 Stegastes partitus | reverse complement strand
TGCAGACTTGTGGCAGGCCGCTGAAGTTCTAAGTGAAGGTCCAATGGTCCTTCCAGTCTGCTGGGCTTCGTGAGGTCCAGTCAGGTCACAGCAGGGTTCCAGCATTCAAGGCCTAAACAGATAAGGTACCAATTAGCATGTATGAAACACAACAAGCAGTTATTACCAAAACAGATAAAACTCAAGTAGACAGTTTAAGAACCTTTGAGATCACCGAGTCGGAGATTGTTGTCGAGGACTCTTAACCAAGGGTTTGGGTTAAACTGCTGAGGCTCAGGATGGCTGTCATCTCCTTTAGAGCATCTTGCAGACTTTAAGTACAGCAGAAGTTGCAAGTCCAGGTTCTATTGTCCTTGCATTTGCAGGGTTTGGCAAAGTCATGTCACAGAAGGGGTTCCAGCCTTCAAGGTTTAAACAAGAAAGGAATCAGTTAGCATCAACACATTTACAACCAGCAGTGAGTAATAAAGCAGATTAAATTGAAGTAAATAGTACAACTACAAAAACCTTGAAGAGATCACGCCGTCTCAGAGAGATCGTCAGGGGTTCATCACTGCTTGGTCTTCATCTTCAGTTTTCCAGAACCCCACTTCTCATGCTGGTTTCTCTGATGGCACCTGCTGCAGCATCCATCCTCAAACAACTGATTAAGTCTCTGGTACAGCTCTTTACTAAATTTGGTTCTAGTTCCATGAACGAATCTGGAAAAATTGTCTGTCATTTAACAGCATGCTTTACAATCCTTTGCTGCAGCAAGAGGTTTCCATCACAATACTGGAGGTCATCATGTCCATGCCTGGAGTCATCCTGAGCCCAAGACTTTCCCACTTTGTCAACAGGGAGATTCATTGACGAGACAAAAGTTGGCAAGTTAGCCATCAGCTTAGACTGCATGTCAACATTGTCGTGTTTCCAATTAGCTTACAGTTCATTTTGGTGGCAATTACTTTAGCCTTTTGTTTTTTTCTACAGAATTTCACTACATCAAGTATTCCAGCCGCATGATCAAGTAGCAGCAAGTCACCTATTGTGTCAACCTGGGAGACAGTCACTCATCACTGCAGTCACCAATAAATAAACCACAATACACCCAAAACTGGGTGTCTTAGATACCTCAATTTTCTCAGAAGCTGAGTCATCACTCTCTGCCAAGATCACTTGCAAGGACCCACCCACTACTACCCCCAGATATAAACATAGAAATGCGCAAGATTGTCACATCGATCGTTAAACATCTTTGCAGGGTGGGAATAAAAGTCCCCTGCAGGGAGGCCTCCCAGCAAAAAAATAAGCTAAACTACAACACGCAAAGCCTACTTGAGTCTTCTCTTGAAAGTGAAAATGGCAGAGTGAGATGAGCCAGGAGGTATGTTGTGTTTCTCAAAATTTGGGTGGTGATGAACTTGACACTAAACATTTATAAGTCTTGTCTTAAAACTGTACCGATGAACTTCAGATGATTTTAAATGGTTCGTAGTGCATCATTCATTTTTTGAGTCCCCATGAATGACATACTGCCAATGCTTTCAGAGTCCAAATTTAAACTACGTGTAGTTTGCACTTGGTAACGTCAGCCTGATAAGCACTTGAGTTCAGTTCTTGATGTAGATGCAGCAGGTGCAGTTCCTGTCTTCACTGTAGTCTGGGATGAGGGACTTTCAACTCCAAGTAGCAAAGGGTAAAGCTAAGTCACTGAGGGTATGGGTGGTTGTCTTGTTTCCAGAGCAGCTTGCAGACTTGTGGCANGTCAATGCTTTGAGAGTCAAAATCCACTATATCTATATTGTTTAGTTTCTACTTGTTCGTGTCGGTCTGTTGAAGCAGCACTTCAGTTTTTCATTCAGATGCAGACTCTTCGCTCAGTAAAATCTGAAATTAGGGGCTTCGTTTAAAGTCCAAATAATGAAAAGTTTGTGTTAAATTACTCAGGTCTAGGATGGTTGGTGGTGTCCAGTTTCCAGAGAAGATGGCAGATTTGTGGAATAGAGCAGTTGTTTTAAGACGTCCAGTGGTCCTTGCAGGAGTTTGAAGTCAGCTCATCAGAGTTCCCATCATCCTTGAGGTTTAAAGAAGCAAAATAAGCAGTTAGTATATATGAAACAACCAGTTCTGAGTATTTAAAGCAGAATAGCATAGTATAACTGAACAAACCTTTCTTGAGATCAGAGATCATCAAAGCCTTCTCATCACAACTTTGTCTTCATCTTTACAGCAATCCAAACTCTTCTCTGGGCAGTAGCATCTCACACTGGTTTCTCTGGTGGCACCTGCTCCATCCTCAACCATCATCCTACAATTGCTGAAGCGGCTAGTGTAGCTTGTGCAACTACTCAAGCAAAAATTAAATGTGTTTAACCTCTGAAATGAGGCCACATGTTCAGACCTACCATCATATGCGGCTTGTGCTTGTCTATCAGTTCAGATTGGCTGCCCCCACATTCACTCATGGAACATTATATACCAAAATCTCCAATCTGGAAAACCAATTTAAAGCACATTTTAGAATCCTGCTGGCATGGAAAGAAGATTCCCAGTACATAGCTTGTATTAGGGTATATGAGTCAATTGGTGCTGGATATAATTTGACAAGTCATCTTCAACCAGAACATAACCCACTTTGTCAATGGGATGACGCAATATATCCACATGCGATGGAAAAGTTAGTCAAGTTTTCACTTGAGGCTGCATGCCATTGTTGAGCTATGGATTTGAAATGTTTTTAATTGCCTCCAACATCTAGGAGCTTCAAGCCAATCAACCTTTTGGCCTTTTCTTATTCAGCCTTTCGGGTGTTTCTTTTGCAAGTATGCTAACCACATATAGCCAAGCAGATAGTGCTCCCTAGATTTCCAGTCACTGCCATCACCAATGAACAGAAATTAAACCAAATACACCCCAAACTGGGTGTCTATTAGCGCATCAGTAAATTCAGGTCATCTCTCTGCCAAGCTCACTCCCAAGAACCCACCCCCCCTACCCCCAGAGAACAACCCCACGTACGCATTTAAAACAAAGTGCATAATATCGTCGGATCTATGGCTAAACATCTTTGCAGGGGTGAGAATAAATCCCCTGCAGGGAGGCCTCCCTGCAAAAAAGTGCTTCTTACAAATGCCATATTGAACGCGCAAAGTCTACTCAAACTGCTCTTTGGGAGTGAACGTGGCAGCAAGATGAGCCAGAGTTTAACTTCAGTTTAAACACTGAAGTACAGTTAATGTAAAACTTGATAGAATTTGGGTGGTGATGAACTTGACAGCAGGATAAGCTAGATGATTTTAAAAAAGGCATATTGCATCATCCAGGAGTCATCTGTAGTCAGTCTGTCAATGCTTCTACAGTCATCCGCTAATTTTCA
>NW_007580263.1:4379-7717 GCF_000690725.1 Stegastes partitus | reverse complement strand
AAAAAAATCCAGATATACATTCTCTTTAAACTATACCTAAGGGCTACATGTTGGTCACTTCAGCTCAAGCTCCATTAGTGGGATGGCCCAGTACCATGGAACTACATGGGGGGGGGGGATTTGTAATTTTTCAATTTAAAGCATGCTTTAGAATCCCATTGGCATGGAAAGATTCTCTTGCATAGAGCTTGTATTGGTGTTGTCAATCTAAGTCAGGCTCCAGTTGACTGAAAACAGTTTACAATGTTTTCGCAGAAAGGGCTTCCATCTCAATGGAGAAAACCATTGACCATTTGGTCTTTTCCCCCCCAGTCTACAGAATGTTGACATTTCAAGTATGCCAACCACATATAGCCACAAGTCTTCCATTGTGTCACCTGGTAGATTTTCAGTCATTGCTGCCATCATTACCACCAGTAAATAAAAGAAAGTCAATATACCCAAAACTGGGTGTCCTTTAGCTTTTTTCCAAACAAATTGGTGTAACCAAGTCATCTCTCTCAGCCAAGACCACTTCCAAGAACCCACCCCCCTCTACCCCTGCAGAACAATCCCACGTTTGTATCAAAGTGCGCATTAAATCCTTGTCAATGGCTAAATATATTTGCAGGGGTGGGAACAATTCCCCTGCAGGGAGGCCTCCCAGCAGACAAACTAAATATTCATGCGGATTCCAAACTAACGCGCAAGATCACCTGAAACCACTTGAGTCCCCCCTTGGATGTGAACATGGCAGAGCGAGATGACCCAGAATTTAACCTCAAAACTAATGGAACACTGAGGTACAACAAAATCTGGTGGTGTTAAACTTGACAGCAAACACCATGTTCATAAACACTATGAAGCGTAGTGATGGCAGCATGGCTCAGAAGAATAGCTTGAGATGTTAAGTGGTCTGCACTTGTACAGTGCTTTGAGTATCACTAATGTACAAAGGCAGTATATAATGTTTCTTGTTCACACATTGACAGCCATTTACACACCAAGGGCAACAGAGCTGCCATGCAAGGTGCCTGTCTGCCATTAGGACCAACTTCAGGCTTAGTGCCTTGCCCAAGGACACTTTGACTTTGGGAATGGGATTAAACTGCCAACCTTAACAGCAAGCCACAGCTGTTTGCTGTTAAATGGCTCATGAGTCATCTGTAGTCAGATACTGTCCACGCTTCATGAATCAAAAATCCAAGTTGAAAACGTGTAGTTTGCACTTGTGATCAGTCTGATCAGCTCTTGAATTCAGTTCTTCATGCAAGTGGAGTTAATTTCTTTGTTGAAGTCTTGGATGAGGGGCTTCTACTTTAGTCAAAGCAGCAAAGGGTGTGGGTGAAATCACTCAGGTCAAGGGTGGCTGTCCTGTTTCCAGAGCACTTTGCAGACTTGTGGCATAAGAGGTTTTAAATTCAGGTCCTTGCAGTCTGCTGGGCTCTGTGAGGTCCAGTCAGATCACAGCAGGGTGCCAGCATTCAAGTCCTAAAACAAACAAAACAAATTAGCATGTATGAAACATTTACAGCCAGCAGTAAGTATTCCCAAAGCAGATAAAACTCAAGAAGACAGTTCAAAAGAACCTTTAAGAGATCACCTAGTCTCAGAGGGATTGTCATCAAAGAGGGCTCAATGCTCTTAAACAAGGGTTTGGGTCAAATTGCTGAGGCTAAGGACAGTTGGCCATCTCCTGGTTCCAGAGCATCCTGCAGACTTGGAGTATGGCAGAGTTCAAAGTTGTGGTCTAAACCTCTTGGCAGCATGCAGGAATCTGTGATCGCAAGACGTTTTGAACCTTCCTGATGGTTTTAAAAAGAAAAGCACAAAAAAGTAATTACTATATTTGAAACATTCACAGCCAGCTGTCAGTATTAAAGCTTTACGATGTAATGGGAAAACAAACAAAACCTTTCAGATCACTGGTCTCAGATTTTCATCAAGTTCTCATCGCAGCTTGGTCATCTTCAGAGCAGTAATCCAGAATCGTACTTCCCTGGGTGGCAGCATCCCACATGGTTTCTCTGGTGGCACCTGCGCCGTCTCCAGCCATCATCCTACAACTTATTAAACCAAGTTGAGCAACTTTTTACAACAAATTGAGCCGCCATGTGTTCTTCCAACCAGCCCACAGTGCTACATGCTGATGACTTTGTGCCTTTAATTTGTTCATGCTCCGTGAAATAGTGTGCAGATGGCCAGATAAATAAACCTACTTATTGAAAAAACCGTCCATATCCGTTCAGGTTTCAGAATTCTTGCATTTGAGTTCAAGTTGGTGCCTGACATTGACAATACAGCTGACTGATGATTCAGAAGGGGTTTTCTACCACAATGCTGGAGAAAACATGTCCACTACCCAGGTCATCCTGAGGCAAAACTTAACCCATTTTATCAACAGTAAGATGCAGTATTTCCACAGGGGACAAATGCTAGCCAGTAATTTTCCACACAAAGCTGCAAGTCAGTGTTGAGCTACACATATTTCTGATTGCATCCAACATCTAGGAGCTCAAAGCCAATCCAGCTTCTTTCTTATTCAGTCTACAGAACTTTGCTTTTCAAGCATGCTTACTACATATAACCAAGTAGACAGAAGTCATCCATCACCACTCAAGAAAAGTCAATATACCCAAAGCTGGGTGTACATTAGCTTTTTATAATTGAATGGAGGTATCTGAGTTGTCCCTCTCTGCCAAGCTTACTCCAAAGAACCCACCCCCCTCTACCCACCTAGAATAATCCCACGTACGTATCCAAATGCGCAAAATATTCTCCTCCTAGTGGCTAATTCTTTTTGCAGGGGTGGAAAAAACCCTGCAGGGAGGCCTCCCAGNAGGGACTTTCAACTCCAAGTAGCAAAGGGTAAAGCTAAGTCACTGAGGGTATGGGTGGTTGTCTTGTTTCCAGAGCAGCTTGCAGACTTGTGGCACTTTAAGATGGTGTACAAAAGTCCGTACAGTCTGTAGGACTTGACGTCTGGTCACAGAAGCAGGTCCAGCATTCCTTGAGTTTTAAAAAGGAAAAAAAGCAACCAGTTAACATTTACCACCAGCTCACAGTATTAAGAAAGCAGATTCAACAGTAGATGATATAACTACAAAAACCTTTGAGATCACTGGGTCTCAGATCGTCAAAGGCGTTCCCATCACAGCTTGATCATTCTGAACTGTGATCCAGAATCCTACTTCTCTGGATGGCAGCCTCTCATGCTTGGTAACAGTCTGAGCAGCACTTGAGTTCAGTTCTTCATGCAGTGGCAACTGGTGCAGTTTACTGAAGTCTGGGATGAGGAGCTTTTGATTAAGTCGAAGTAGTAAAGGGTTTGGGTTCAGTCTGGACTGAGGTTGGGGTGG
>NW_007580263.1:0-3491 GCF_000690725.1 Stegastes partitus | reverse complement strand
CCAGTTTTGTTAAACTGCAAATATCTAGTAATCAAAGACGTACGTGTATTTTTTCTTTATGAATGCGATAGTTGTGAATGTCCAATCCAGAAATACTTTAATATACATATAATTTAGTTTATACAGAACTCAAAATTTTACCATTTCTCTTGTTTAAATAAATGTTTTGTATACATTTCCTGTTAAAGGAAAACCAAGTTGAAAAGTCATCCATGTTCTCACCGTTTCCTGTTTTGTTTTAGGCATAATGTCTAGTAAAAATCACAATTTAACATGTGAAGAAAGCCTAAAGTGTCCCCAACATTTACACTGAATCTGTACAACTCAGTTTTCTGAGATAAAATCAGTTACCCTTATGGACAGATTTTCTTTTTTAAATGTTTTCACGGTGTGGCCACAGCAGTCAATGAACGACTAGACTTTAGAAAATGTAATTGATACCTACCGTTTGTAGATCTGCCTAAATGGTGGATTGGAGAAATGCAAAATACACAAAAGCTAAGACAAACATCAAGACAAAGCAGCCATGAAGAGTAAAACCAAGAGGTGAAAGGGACTTGGCTTGTGAGGACATTCAAGTGTTGATCCTGAAACAACCATAAGACGAATAAATGTAAGTGGTTGGGCCAAAGTGACCATGTGAGAGAACCAGAAAGGGTCATGACATGGCAGCTGTGATGCAGATTTAATAATGTGACACCAACTGTGAGACTGGGGGCAGAACAGACAGAAGTGTACTGAACAAGTACCCGAGAATGAAGGCACAAATTTTAACGGAAGACGTGGTACGAAAGTGAGAGACACGTGATTAGGAAATTGTGATCCTGAGATAATGGTGGTATTGACAGTTGTGAGACAAAGAAGACGCTGAGAAGATTAAGAATCAAACTTTTAGGAGTTAATGGGGACAATTCTTACCAAGGATATCCACATGGGTCATCTAACAGCCACCATGAGACAGATGCACTCTTTGTTGTAACAGAACCTTTGTCAACTCACCAATAATCTGAAAGCCTTTGTTTTCACTGCAGTGGCCACTTCAAGGTTTTCTGACTTGAACTGCATATGGATGTGTATGGACCTCTGCATAAGTGAGTGTGCATATGGTCAGGAGAAATTGTCGCAAAGGGTTGTTTCAATGGTCCTGACTGACTTGTATGCATACACTCTAGATGCAATATGGGAGCACAGAAATCTGCACAAGTGTTTATGTAAATGTAGATTCTAAACCAGAATATCCACATGGGTCATGTTGACCATGAGATGTACAGACACGACACCATGGCCATGTCAGAGAGAAGCTCAGAAACTCTTGATATTTTGACAACCATCTAACACCAAAACCTGCCTCCTTGTCAGACACTGCATTTACAAGCTCAAGAACAAGAGAATCATCTTCAGCTAGATGCAGATAGGTCTTTATATTCTTGAGCATCACCACTACTTCACACTAAACCTGCCTCCCTGTCGGACACGTCCTCTTGAATAAGTTGAAAAACGAGATTGACAGAGGTCGACACGGCGACCAAAATAACGTAGGTAGAAGTTGGAGGTCGACACGGCGACCGAAACAACAAACGTAGGTAGAATGAACAGATGGACAAAGTCTCAAACCCTGACACACATTAAAAGAAAATGTCACTTACCATTCGTAGATCTTCCTGAGGGGGAAAAACTACATACAAAAACTGACCCTGACTGCTGAGATAGTTGGTGTAACATGCACATTCCCCCTGTGCCACAAGTTTGGATCATTTTCAAATTTGTTCCGTTTGATGAACATCAAGAGACTTTTGGATTTTCACTTTTGCCAGTAGGCAAGAGAGCAATTTGTTCAGCTGCTCCCAAAGTAATGAACTGAATTTTGAACACTGTTACACCTCTATCACAGACACAACCATGGCACCTCAGCCATGTTGGAAACACCATGTGAGAGACAAATTGGAAGAAAGTGAAGAGGCATTACAGAGACACAGCTTAATGTCTCAATAATCTCATGTCCGACAGCCAAAATCCAGCACCTTTAATATACAACTGGTTGTTCAGATTAATAACTTATTCAATGCAGGTTCTCCAACTGCGAATTTCCCATCAGTTTCTAGATTAAGATCAACTCTGAAGCTCAGATCACCTACTCAGCCATTATGGTTTCACACCAAACCTGCCTCCTTGTCAGACAATTAAATCAGAACAAGAACAACCAAAGAATGACGGACAGGTTGAGATAGCGACCAAAACAACGTAGGAAGATGGACAGAGGTCGACACGGCGACCAAAACAACAAACGTAGGTCGAAGATGGAGGTCGACACGGCGACCAAAATAACGTAGGTAGAATGAACAGATGGACAAAGATTCAAACCCTGACACACATTAAAAGAAAATGTCACTTACCATTCGTAGATCTTCCTGAGGGAAGTAATTGCATACAAAAACTGACCCTGACTGCTGAGATAGTCGGCGTAACAGTGAAAGCCTTCATGCATATTCCCCTAGTACCACCGGTTTGGATCATATTCAAATTTGTTCTGTTTGATGAACATCGAGAGACTTTTGGATTTTCACTTTTGCCAGTAGGCAAGAGAGCCATTTGTTCAGCTGCTCCCAAAGTAATGAAATGAATTTTGAACACCGTTACACCTCTATCACAGACACAACCATGGCACATTAGCCATGTTGGAAACACCACGTGAGACAAGTAGAAAGTGAAAAGGCATTACAGAGACACAGCTTAATGTCCCAATAATCTCATGTCCGACAGTCAAAACCCAGCATCTTAAGTATACAACTGGTTGTTCAGATTAAGACCTACAACTTATTCAATGCAGATTCTCCAACTGCTCCTTTCCCATCAGTTTAAGATCAACTGAAGCTCAGATCACCTACTCTCCGGCATTATCTCACACCAAACCTGCCTCCTTGTCAGACACTTAAAGCAGAACAAGAGTAACCAAAGGACGGACAGGTTGACACAGCGACCAAAACAAACGTAGGCAGAGTGACAAGGGATAGAGACTCAATATTTAGTTTTTGCCCACTGGTGAAAAAATGTTTCCTTAGCTGCACCAAAAACAGCGAGTTAACTTTTACGCACCATTACCTCTATCACTGATAGAAATGGTCATGGCACATCAGCCATGATGTTTGAGACAACGTGACAGAGGTAGAAAGCTAACGTAAGGCATTACAGAGTGCCATGATCAGGTTTCCAATAATCTCTGGCCTTACAACCAAAACCAGACACCTTTGACAGGCTTAGCTGTCATTTCAAAAACCTTTATTTTTCTTCACCAGCTACATGTCGACTTCAAGCAGAACTTTAAATTCTTGATCACTACTTCACGCTAAACCTGCCTCACACTTCCTCTCAAGTTTAAGAGTGACATTGAAGATTGACAGCGGTTGAGATAACGACCAAAACAACAAACGTAGGTGGAAGATGGAAAGAGGTCGACACGGCGACCAAAACAACAAACGTAGGTAGAAGATGGA
>NW_007580262.1:58681-59170 GCF_000690725.1 Stegastes partitus | reverse complement strand
ATCTATCTATCTATCTAACCTTAAGCTCAGTGCTGTTGGTCCAACTTCACATAGCTGCTGGAGGCTCGAGTTCAGAGACCAACATCTCCATTTGCTCCTTCTGTCGTCAGTTTTAGAAGTTATAGCTTTGAATTTTAGAGTTTTTCTGAAATTTTCGACGAGGCAGAAAGGGACACATTCAGGATGATGAGTTTAACTGAACCTGCTGTTGTTTGAAACACCATTTATTATCAGATCACATGTATTAGCTGGAGACTGAACAACCAGAGAGGCAGCAGGTCCATCAGGAAGATCAGCCACAAGCACAGAATCACAAGGTTTCATCTCAAGCTGCTCATTTGAGACTTTTTGTTTTGAATTTCTCTAGAAATAAAGCTTCTGCATCTGATTCTGTAAAAAATGTTTTAAGATAAATAAATAATTTGGTATCTCAATAAAATGAATGCCAGCTGTTGTGTGATGCTCCTCCCTCTGTCTGAAGCAGGTTCA
>NW_007580262.1:54263-57151 GCF_000690725.1 Stegastes partitus | reverse complement strand
GAAAAGTCTGGAGAAGCTGGAACATGGAGATTCAACATCTGCAGGACGAGGAGATACAAGAGCTCCAGGGTTTAACGTCTGGAGACATGTTGCACATGATGGTTCCAGGTTTTTATTTTTGGATTTTTGTACAATACATAATCAAACAAATGTAATTTCTCTCTTGGTTTTTTCATGGTTCTGGGTCGTCAGAAGACGTCTCTGAGTTCTGTCTCCTCCTTCATGTGGTTCTGGTTCCACAGAGCTGCAGGACTTCATGTTAAAACATGAACCTCAGTGAGGAAAACTGAGGCAGGAGCTAAAACCCCAGAAACTGCTCAGACCTCAGAGGGTTAACACACTTTAACAGCATTTGCTAAAAAGTGCTGCAGTTAGAGAATCGTTGGGAGCAAGTGGCTCATCGTGGGTTTCCCTCTCACCAGTATCATCTCCTCATGTGCAGTGTGGCCTAATTCTGTTTTCCCATTGCAGTCGGTGTGGAAAAATGTGAGATTAGCCAGAAAGGCAGCAGTCAGAGCTGAGCTGCAGGAGAAGGAGGCCTGAGCAGCCAGAGGTTTCTGCTGACAAAGCCTCCAGTCAGAGTGTTCAGGCCAAACACAGCAGTCTGAGGCCTCTGCTCAGGAAGGAAGCTGCCTTTGATGGATTCTCACACAGGTTTACTGTGAACTCTGAGCCGCTGCAGTCAGGAGGATGTTCTGGCTTTTATTATTTCAAAGAGATCGGTCGGTGACACGGGAGCCCTGCTCTGCTTCCTGCTCACTGTTTAAACTGCACTGAGGGGATTCTGTTTATTATAGCACTGTGTCACCGTCATGTCAAGGATCCCTAAATACACAATCCACAGCAGCGCTGGAACCGGAGGCTTCAGTCCAGTGGGCTGGTGTCAGATATATACATCCAGAGTGGAGACAGTGAGGAGGAGCAGAGTGGAGCTAATGGAAAGAGCAGACATTCAGTCTGAACCAACATTCACTCACTTCTTCACAGTTTGGTTGCTTTTCTCAGTCTGACTCTGGAATCTGAACGGTTTCGTCATCCTTGTCTGGTTAAAGAACACATATAGACCAGAACCCATAGAACCAACCCGTCCCAGATGTCTGGACTGTGTTGTAATGATCCCATCAGAAAAATAAAGGCTCTAACTAGCACCACTGTGATGCCAGAGAAACACCATTTTTTGTTCCACAAAGAACCTTTTAGCAAGAGGTTCTTTAAAGAACCACTGAAGATGCCTCAGAACGTGTGCTTTTTAAAGTGAATGGGTGTTTTTTAAATCAAGTTATTCTGCAGCTTAACAAACAACCACATCTACAAAGTTAGTTTTTAACAGTCTTTAGTTTTTTCAGCTGCAGTATATAAAATATGTGAACTTCAAAGACCCAGAAGCAGCGTCTGTCCCGGTAGGTTCTGGAATGAGGTCTCAGCAGACAGTAAGGCTTCACATGGTGGAAGAAACCCAACGAATCCAAACAGCAGTAGAACTAGAACTCCCTTCAGCAGGAAGAAAGTTGAGCAGCACCGGCTCAGTGAGGACGTAGACCAAACAGTTCATGGTTTCTGTTCAAACCTCAGAACCCGGCTGGCTGCACAACATCAGACACCGAAACACATGAAGAACCAGCAGCTGGAGATGATAACCGCTGAGCAGATTTATACAGAGTCGCTTCACACTGTCAGTTATCCACCCCGGTGGTGGTCGCTCCGGTTGTAGCCTCAGCTGCCCTGGGGGGGGCAGACTGACAGAGGCCTGGCTGCCATCCTGCCCTCCGACCACCACCTCATCCATACGCATCCACACCAGGCAGGTGCTGAAGTGTCAACGTGAAGGACACAACCACCATGACACAGGTTACAGGCGGAACCGACCCGCTCCACCACCTGAGCCACAGCCGCTGGACTGGAGCTCGGTACCACTGACTGTTCCTGAGGCGTCCTGCTGGGTGAGCAGAAGGAGGGTTTCTGGAGAAATGAGGACTTCTTACTGTGTTTGGGCTCCATTGATGAAAATGTCCAATCAAAGCTCCTCTGAGTCCAGCAGCTTCAGCTAAACTCTGATAATGAACTATGAAGGTCCGGAGGACTCTGAGTCTGTCCTCATATCATTTGTTTAAGTGCTGCTTGCTTTGGGTCAGTGGACTTGTCGTGTGAACAGTCCATCATAAGACTCCATCCAGACTCTCTGGACTCGGTTGGACGACGACGTTTCATCTCCTCTGCCCTCGCAGACACAGAAAGCGTGAATTGGTTGATATGTATTCTGTTACTTCTACTGGTTGATGGAAGAGAAAAAGATAGAATCAGATCTGCAGCCACAGATTCCTGCAGGAGCCCAGAGGCAGCTTTGTTCCTCCATAAAGCATCACACAGAAGCTGCAGCTCCGCGCTGATCTGAGCGCTAACGGTGGTGATGAGTGATGAAGCGACTGCCTGCAGGAGGCCACGAGTTGGCTTCATGTGACATCAGCTCTTCTCTTGGAGGGAGTCGCTGCTGGAAAGAAGTGGAGTGTGTTGTTGATGTAACATCACGACTGTCTCCGTCCTCGGTGTGAAGGAATGATGAACACACTCAGACGGACCACAGCGGCGCCAGTTGTGGTGGATCGTTTTCATGGCGAGTTTGGATAAGTCAGTGGCAGCGGCTGATCCTGCTGCAGCAGTCAGCAGTGATTTGCTTAAGCCCCACACCCTCCACCAGCCCTGGAATTTCCCCCCAGATCTCAGTTTCCTGCAGAACCACGACTGTCTGAGGATCCAGGATCGATGAGCAGAACACTGTGTTCTCCAGGAGAACGCAGCAGCCGACCAGCGTCTCCTTAGAGCTCGCTAGCAGAGTTTGTTCACGGTGAGCATTCAGCAACATTCTGGCTGCAATCACACCAACGCCGTAC
>NW_007580262.1:41777-50303 GCF_000690725.1 Stegastes partitus | reverse complement strand
CTTTATACATGAATTTCTGTTAGATTTTTAAATAAAATTTCTAAAAAACACATTTTCCCTGCTGGGCTTCTGGCTGTCGACTGATGGGGTTGATGCCACATTCATCACCTTAAAACTAACAATAGTTAAATGTGCACAAAGGGAAGGCGTCTGAAACCTCAAACTGTTGTTTCTGCTCCTCTGTTGACTCTCTGAATACCTGGACAGGTGTGTGGATGGGTTAAAAGTCTCTCTGCTATCTCATGAATCATGGAGATTTTGTCTTCAGCAAATACAGTTAAATGTAGACTATAAAGTATTTCAGTTTTATAACATATTGTGTCTCCGAGCAGATGCTGCCGTCTTTAGTTTCTGTTCCACCAACTGTTAATATTTCTTCAGGTGTATATTCGTCTCATTCTCCATGTTTCTCTTTCCGTCTTCACAATGAATCCTCTAGCAGGCAAATCACAGGATGAACTTGTTTTCATCGCCTCCACCGACATTTTTAAGAGAAATTCACAGAAAAATGCTTTTAATGGTCTCAATCTTTTAGTTGGGTTTTTTTTATTGCAGAAATTGATCTTCAAGTTGCTATCCTGTCTGAGTCTTTTACACTATCTCACTTTGTTTTACAAGTTGATTTTAAAAGTCTTCATGTCTGACTGAAAACGTCTCCAGAGCCGGTGTCTAGATGGTGGATGATGGTAAATGCAGCCACATCCTAACAGCAGCGGTCTGTTTGTCTAAAGTACAGTTAAAGCTGTGAAATCTGAGGCTTTTTAGAAAACAGACTGAATGTAAAAACTGTGAACTGAAGGAAATGTTGAAGAAGCTCCAGCTCAGAATATTAAATCTGAAACTGGACGTTTCTTCTACCTTCCTGTTTTATATAAAGACAAATGATTTTTATTGGTTTCTGAAATATGTGATTAAATATTTAATATGTCATTTGTCATACAACAGTAAGTAATGTTCCTAATTTATCGACAGAACTTGTTCATCCTTCCTGCTGTATGCATTTTAGATGTTGACCTGAGACCTGGGTTCTGAGCAGAGATCAGCTCCCATCATAAGTTAGTGCTTCACTGAAGCGTCTCCATCATGAAGCCAGTGTGATTCAGGGAAACGCTGTGCAGCGGCGCTGAGCCGTGTGTGTGTGCAGCAGCACATGTGTGTGTTGTGCCTGAAGTTCAATGCTTCCAGTGTTGGCTTCACAGAGGCCCATTCATGAAGCTGCAGCAGTTTGTGGACTCAGCAGCCTTCAGGTGGTCTTTGGAGCTGGAAGTGTGACGAAAGGGAAGCAAAGCAGAGAGATGACTGTTAGTGTTGGCTCCTCGCTCACACCGTAAACTGTTTACTGCTGCGCTCTGGTCGTTTGATCGGACCGATCATTCAGTCGCTGCTTCTGTAGCCTGTGTGCATTAAAGCTGCATCGCTGATGTTTGTTCAGGGTTCCTGTGGATGGTCAGAGGAGAGAACAGACCCGAGCGTAGGGATATTTCACAAGTGTCTGTTAGAATGCTGAGAGTCCACCGGTGAACCTTTCTGAGGCTTCGCTGTGTTTCTACACATCAGGATCCTCAGACAGGATGCTCTGAAAACGACTTCCTGGTTTACAGACAGACGCTTCGTCGTGTGCTTTCTGGACACACTGCAGCAGGTGTTTTTTACCTGGACAGGTTCATCGCCTCCTGACCAACAGCTTCATTACAACAAACACATTCTGCTGAATCAGTTCCTAGTTCCAGAGAAAACAGGGAAATGATCGCTCATTGTTTACTCCTGTAGTTGGAATCATGTTGCTGAACGGCCTCAGATTTAATTTAATCTTCAAAAACATGTGTTTTTAGGGACCAAAAAATAAGTTTGTTAAAACATTTTGGTTGAATTTTGAGAATTTCTTTGTTTTTACACCAACAGCGCCGGAGCTGATGATCCGTGTCTCTGTTCAGGTTCAGTCACATGAGCCATGAACACAACATGGAAGCATCACCAGCAGACGCTTCATCAACACCAGCTCTTGTGCCGCCATTTTGGACTTTCTTCCATTTTCAAGAACCAGTAATGAAGCTGTGTCATCTGCTTCAGTCGTTCTGACCGAAACTGTTCTGTCACCACATTTCTGTCTGAGTTGTGTTTCTGGAGATATTTAACCCTGTTCAGGACTTTCATACATAGAAGGTCTTTTAGAAGGTCTTTCAGGTCCAGTGGACCCCAAGAAGGAACATGTGTATTAGTTGGTGTTCATTACAGACTTCTGTACTGTGTTCAATACATTTTCTGATCAGCTGACATAATTTTGCATGACTGATGTCCCTCTTTTCATATTTAAAAAAAATCTTCAAAAATAAAACAACACCTGTCACCTAAACCAAAGGCCAGGGGTCCAGCAGACCCCCAAAGTCCTGAAGAAGGTCAGCCATTTCCTGGATCTGAAAACAGATGAAATTCTACAAACTCAGCCAAAATATTAGAGTTTTTGTCCCAAATAACAAACAGTAAACTGAAGTTAAAGTGGGACGGTGCAGCCACTGAGAACTCTGAACACATTCATCAGATCAGTTCCACGCCAACGTGCTTCTGCTCTTTTCCCGTTTGCTCTGAGCTTCTCTCCACAGCTGGACAAACTGGTTATCGGAGTGTCAGCATGAACCAGCAGATGGTCATCCTTTAACTTCTGTCATCAACTAAAGCTTCTCTGCAGTCTGAAACCAGACCAGCATCACGACTTCGTCTCGTGTTGAAGCTGCTTCCACATCATGGACCGACTGAAAAAGTGGAGGTTTCCTCATCAGGAGCCAGTCAGTGTTCATCAGCTGATCCTGATTCAGTCTTTCTTTAATCAGTTTAGTTTTAAATGCTGCAGCTGAGTGGAGACTCACTCTTTATAGTTCCTACTGGTAACGTGTTTGTGGTTATGATGCCGTTTTTATCGATGGTTCTGAAGCCGATTTAAAGTGAAGATGTGTGTCTGTCGTCACGGCTCCAGTCCATCAGACGTGTTCAGTTTGCTGAACAGTGTTTGGTTGATTCAGACCTCCAGACGTCCTCATTCGTCTCCTCCGTCACACATCTGTCCGACGCAGCAGCACATCTGCTGCACGTGTCGCCAACGGTTCCACACATGGTTCTAAGCAGAACATGTGCTGCTGCTACTGTTCAGGCTGCTGTCACACGGAGGGACCGGCTGCAACGAGACGTGCTGAAAGTTTGATTGATGCCAGACAGGATATTTCACATTCACTTTATTTGCACATCAGAATCTGTTTGTTGACTTCAGGAGAAACTGTTTTCATTAAACTCTTGGACAAAGCTGTCGTTGCTCTGGAGGACTTTTACCAAGTCTGTTGAAATCACAGCAGTCAGAAGGTCTGTGGTGCTAAAGACATCATTTAAACTCTTTAACTGAAGGCGCGTGTTTGCAGGATGGTTCATTTCTCTGAAGTGTGCTGAGTGTAAATATGTAGTTTCTTAAATTATTCACATGGAATTAGAATAAATTCATTCACAGGGATGCAGGTGTGATGTTAGAAAATCAGCTGTTTCTTAAAATGTTCTCAATACAATCAGTTGTTTTAACAGCAGGGACTGTTGCAGTTCAAGATTCAAGATGAACTTTATTGTCCCGGCGTGCTGCTGTTCAGCCGACAGACAGGAAACACAGTCAGTAGATAGAACACATGAACACATCAAGGAAAAGCAGAATAAATGAAAACCATCGTCTGACTTCATGAGTCTGAAACATGGCCCTGAAAAAAACAAAACACAACTCGAGCTATTTTACTGATCGATTCACCTGATCAAAGCCAGAACAAGGGCATTTTTACATCTGGTCAGTCGGCAGCGTGGGGCGCTGAGTCTTCGTCCAGAAGATAACTGCTCAGGATCACTCAGGATCTACCTGGCCAGGCGCAGAGCTTCCTGTCCAGGTGTGTTGTGGGAGGGCTGCTCCTGCTCACCTGTGATGTTCCAGGCAGGTGGACTAGAAGCAGCAGCTTGTTCTTCAGCTGAGCGGAGAGGCTGCCGTACCGAGCTGGATTGTCATGGTGTTTCTGAGTGCTCAGCATGTGTGCTCCAGGTGAAGGTGTTATCCATAGACACCCCCAGATCCCTGTAAGAGACCCTGAGCATCAGTGTGGTCGTGGATGACCGCCGGCCTGTGCTCACCAATCCCTGTAGTTGTGCCTGTGTTTAACACTGGGTACGTGTCGTCACACCGCTCAACGGATCTTTGAATGTCTTGGATTTAGTTGTGGTGCCTTCCTTCCTTAGGAAGGAGAAAATTGCAGTGTCATCTGAAAACTTAGAAAATGATTTCCTGGATGAAGCCTCCTGCATCCGTCTGTCTATAACGTAAATGAAAGTGGAGAGTTGCCGGAGCCCTGCGGCGCTGCCCGGCTCAGGGTCCAGTTCTGTGGTAGGGACCATTCACGCTGACTAGTTAGAGACGACTGGTACCATCTGATGACCGACGGCTGCACATCACTCAGCTTCTTCATTACAAGGTGTGTCTGAAGTGTGTTAAACGCTGACCTGAGATCAGTCAATAAGAGACGGGCACATAATGTGGAGTCCTTGCTGGTGAAGCGTGTCCAGTCAGGATGAGCAGCTCTTTGGTTTTAGTCACAGCTGTGATGTTGCTGCTTGTCTTTATTTCTGTGATTTAAATCCATGAATGTGTCCCCGTCTCACGTCTCATGATCGGATCTGTCCTCTGCTTCCCTTTCCGTTTTACAGACGTCATTTCTCCGACACACTTCAACCCGTACTTCAGGCGGCTGACCTTCGACGTGTCCTCAATGGAGAAAAACGCCTCCAACCTGGTGAAGGCCGAGCTCAGGATCTTCCGTCTTCAGAACCCCGGAGCCCGAGTGTCGGAGCAGCGCATCGAGCTTTATCAGGTACTTCAAGGAGCTGCTGTGGTTTTCTGCAACTCTATTCTTGATAAAAACAACAGTTTGTCAGCCACAAACTGCAAAGCAGAAAGAACACTTGGATTTCCAACATTCTGATGGTCCTTGAACTAATCATGTGTGATTGTGGTCCAGATTGACCTGAACCAGAACCTTATCCAGCGTCCACTAACTGTGGCTAGATTATATCCTCCTGTGTTTTACTGATTACTGCCCACAAGAAGAACCGTCCGTTCACCGACATGATGCAGAATTTGTCCCCAGAAGTAAAGTTTAAAATTTCTGAGTTTTTCAAAGGTTCCTTTGCAGAGAACTTTATTTCAAAAAAGAGTCAAAGTCCTGCCGAAAATACAAATTCATACAAAATATTCATCTGTTTCTTTATTTATAAAAACGTTTGTGTCCCTTCTGTTGAGGTCACAGAGACGCTCAGAGAACCGGTTCTGATCCACTGTAGTCTGACCCTGAAACATTCAGACTGGATTCGACTGCGTGAGAATAAACTTCATCCCTGAATGTTGTGCCGCTGTGTGGGGCTACAGGCAGGCCTGGGGCACCAGGGCCTGGGGCACTAAGGCCTGGGGCACTAAGGCCTGGGGCACCAGGGCCTGGGGCACCAAGGCCTGGGGCACTAAGGCCTGGGGCACCAAGGCCTGGGGTACCAAGGCCTGGGGCACTAAGGCCTGGGGCACCAGGGCCTGGGGCACCAAGGCCTGGGGCACCAAGGCCTGGGGCACTAAGGCTTGGGGCACTAAGGCTTGGGGCAATAAGCAGCCCGATGTTGGCCCAGGTATAAACTGGACCAGAACATGTGTGGGCTGTAGAACAGGACCTCCTGCTGTGTGGTTCGGTTCTGGAGCTGCTGCTGAAGAGTCCAACTGGAGGATCTTCAGAGGTTTAAGCTTGTTGTCGTCTGTCGAAGCAGCACATCGTAAAAACTCCTGATTCTCTGAAGCTCAGAGTCTCAGCAGCACAAATAGTGTTTTACACATTAGGCCCAGACGGGCCAACACAAACACATGGTTCTGAAGAACAGCAGAATAAAAGGCGTCTGTCCAGTATCTGGTTTCACTCAGTGCTCCTCCCAGACCTGCACAATCCATCAGACGCTCTGCTGAAGCTCAGCTACTGACTGCTCTGTTCATGCTGCTCATGTGGATGAAACGCTGTCCGGCTGCACTCAGACCAGAGGAGAGCTTCATGTGTCTGTCATGGTGCTGTGACATCTGTCCAGATGTTCCAAACACATGCTGCTGCCTTTAGAGACTTAAAAAAACCTGATCTTCTCCTGAACTTCAGGTTGTGAAGATCAACTGGTCCAGACGGACGTCCAGCAGAATCCAAAGAGCTGCACAACAGCTGCTGCTGATGTTTGTGCAACATGTGCTGGAAACATCCAGACATCTTCAGCAGGTGCTCAAAGAAAACATCTGCACGAAACCTTGATCATCTGCTGTGACTCCGACCAGCGCATCGAGACGGGTTTTATCTTTGGACTCAGAACTTTAAATCGTTTCCATAAAGCTGACGAGAGCTGCAGGTTTACGGACAAAACGATCATCAGGATTATTTATCAAATCATTCTCTGGTTGCATTTTCACATTTCACCAGAGTTCTGCTTCGACTTTCTGCTGATGTTCACTCTGCATCAGAACCAGCAGAACAGAACCTGCAGCTGAATTCAGAGAATCACCTGCAGGCTGAATACGAATTGCACTGAACCAGAACTCCTCCCTGAACATCTGCTGATCTACACACTGCAGTGTACCGATGTTCCCTAAACGCCTCACAGGCTCCAGTAGATGAAAAAGTGTTTTTCTTTTGTTTGTCCTCAGGTTTTAGGACACAAAGACTTGTCGTCTCCGACTCAGCGCTACATCGACAGTAAAGTGGTTCGGACTCAGACGGAGGGCGAGTGGTTGTCCTTCGACGTCACCGAGGCCGTGAGCGAATGGCTGAACCACAGAGGTGAGACTTCATGAAGCGCCACATGTGGGCAGCTGTGGCTCAGGTGACAGAGCGCTCGTCCTCTGATCAAAGGTTGGTGGTTTGATCCCCTCCACAGCCAAAGTGTCCTTGGGCAAGACCCTGGACCTGGAGCTGCTCCTGATGGCAGCCTGCCTGGAGCTCTGTGGACGTCGGTGGATGAATGTGTGTGAATGAGAAACACTGTGAAGCGTTTGAGTGCTGCTCAGACAGAACGGCGCTGCCTACGTGCACACAGTTCAGCATGTAGAACTGCTGCCGTCAGTTTATTCAGCATGTCTGAAGTTTTTTTTTTACATCTTTACAGACCGTAGGAATGTATTGATCCGTTGATCCGTCACCACTTTTGTTTCTCCACAGACAGAAACAGTGGATTCAAGATCAGCCTGCACTGTCCCTGCTGCACGTTCGTGCCATCAAACAACTACATAATTCCCAACAAGAGCGAGGAGCTGGAGGCTCGGTTTGCAGGTTATTGATTCCAACACTGTAGAGAAGGAGGCTCAGTGTGGTGTTCAGCTTTCACTCACTGCTGATCTGGAGTATGTAAACCTGTTTTCTGTTCTCATCTGGAGCATCCAGACTAAGATCCTCTGTGGACCAGAAGTCTGTGACGTGTCAGATCCTCCTTGTGGTTCTGTCTTTCTTGGTTTCAAATCTGTAAAATTAGAGCACATTGTTGAAACAAATTACAATTAAAATGTTAAAAACAAAAACTTTAAAGAAAGACAGCAAATGTCAGCAGTGTAATGACTCTCACTACCAGAAGGTGGCGACAGAAGATCTGCAGGTTTAAAGCCTTTCGCATTTGCAGCAGAGATGACAAACTGGCGGCCATGTTGGTCCAGACTGCTGTTTGTTGCTTCGTGAAGCCAGCAGAATGAGCTCCACTGACTTTAACGAATGCTGCAGGACCTAGCTTGGATTTGGGAGACACTCTGACATCAACTGCTTCAGTCTGTAGAATTTTCCATTCACCTGCAGTCAGATGCAGCTTATTGATCGATGGTTGTGTCTCCAGGTATTGATGACAGTTTCATCCACGGCGGCGACCTGAAGGTGTTTAAGAAGCGACGCCACAGTGCTCAGGCTCCACATCTGCTGCTGATGCTGCTGCCGTCGTATCGACTCGAGTCTCAGTCGCAGCACAAGAACCATCGGTCCAAGAGAGCTCTGGATGCTGCGTACTGCTCCAGGTACCGACTGGTACCCATAAATCCACTCAGATTCTGCTGAACTCCTCCTACATCTGCCCAACTGAAATTTGCTGCTGGAGTTATGGAAGAACTCTTGTGCAGTTTATTCAGTGGTAACTGACCAACCGATAGTTCAGACAGATTTAGGGCTTCGGGTGATTTAACCTTCTGAGCCTCAAACACACACTGGTTGGTTGGAAACTATTTTGTCTTCAAAGAAGTCACCAGAATGTAGCCATCAGCTGGAAACTGTAAAAACAGAAAGAATTCAGATTTTCAACTTTCTAACAGTCCATGAACTGCATGTGACAGTTTATCTTGAACGAGAACTGAAGTAGAATTCAAAAAGCCCTTTATTCAGTTTGTCTCTTTCAAAACAATAAAGTACCTGCAGCAGATCCTGTAGAACCAGAACCTTTCTCCATCTTTCTACAGCTGATGGTGGAACA
>NW_007580262.1:39481-40902 GCF_000690725.1 Stegastes partitus | reverse complement strand
TGATAAGCAGAGCAGAGAGAAGTCTGGAGACATGGAGATAGTTCAACATCTGCAGGATGAGGAGACCACATGAGCTCCATGGTTTAACATCTGAGGAAACATGTTGGACATGATGGTTCCAGGTTTTTACGTTTTTGTAAAATGTAAAAAACAAAGAAATTCAACATTCTCTGTGGTTCTGAGTTCTGCTGACAGAAGACGTCTCTGAGTTCTCTCTCCTCCTTCATGTTCTGGTTCCACAGAGCTGCAGGACTTTATGTTGAAGAGAAACATGAGCAAAAAACAACCAGAAACTGCTCAGAGGGTTGACTTGACTCAAGGACTGTGTGTGTTGATAGACATAAAGCTGTCTGATAACAGCTGATAACAATTCAAACATTCCGACTCTTCACCTGTTCAGGTGTGTTTTTGCTCCATCTTTAACAGTCAGAAACTTGATGCACCTTTATGTCTTTGTAGAAACGTTCAAGACAACTGCTGCCTGCGGTCGCTCTACATTGACTTTAAGAAGGACCTCGGCTGGAGGTGGATCCACGAGCCCAAAGGCTACGAGGCCAACTTCTGTGCAGGGGCGTGTCCTTACCTGTGGAGCGCTGACACCCAGCACTCCAAGGTACAGTAGACCAGGTGTGACCGCTCAGAGCCGAGTGCTGAGTCACAGTCTAAGCTCTGTTCTGTTCCAGGTGTTGGGTCTCTACAACACCATCAACCCCGAGGCGTCGGCGTCGCCCTGCTGCGTGTCCCAGGACCTGGAGCCGCTCACCATCCTCTACTACATCGGAAAGACCCCCAAGATCGAGCAGCTGTCCAACATGAAGGTCAAGTCCTGCAAGTGCAGCTAGAAGACCTCAGAAGACACAAACACGTTTAAACTGCAGCGGTGTTTCCACACAGCCAGAGGAGCTGCAGAATCAGAACCATCCAGAACATATTCTACATACAGGATCAGTGAGTCCTGACAGCAGAAACCTGACTCTGATTCCAGAACCAGTGTTTCTTCAGGTCATTTCTTCTGTAATGTTTGTCGTCAGAGCTGCTGTTTATCAACATGCAGCTTTTTCCCATCAGAGCCTCAGATCCTGGATCAGAACCAGTGCAGTGATTTGGTGCTGAAGGTTCTGATGAGGCCAAACAACCCAAAGCTGCAAAAACAAGAACATCTCGATATTTAAGAATTATTTTGTAGTAACTGAAAATGAAATTTCACGCATGACTCTGCAGCTTTAATGAAGCTCAGAGTTTAAAAGTGAACCACATCAGGTCCGAATGTGACTGGATGAACAAAACGGTTTAATTCTACATTTTAAAGGAAACTACGATGAATTTAATGGCATCAGCAGCATGAACTGAAGAAACCAAGACATGTTTGATCCTGTGCAGGTATAAAAACATTCAGGCTAATAAAACATAAGTTTCAGTTC
>NW_007580262.1:22730-37730 GCF_000690725.1 Stegastes partitus | reverse complement strand
TCCTTCTGCAAAGATCTTCACTGATGTTTCTTCACGTTGCCTCAAACAGAATCCTGGAAACGTGTCTGAACACATAGATTAATTCAGGGTGTTTCAGTGGCTGAACTTCATCAGAAGAACAGGTCCTAAGATCTGAAACCAGCTGCTGGAGCTGCATCAGAAGAGTTCACATTAAAACACAATGATTAAAACTGAAGCTGATGAAGCTGCAGAGAAACATTTGCATCAACAAAAAGGATCTTTTGAAATGAATTCAACTCAGTCTGGTTACAACAAATAATTCCAGTTATACGTCCACATCGTCACGACTTTAAGAAATAAATGTAGTCACAGACTCCACAGAACTTCAGTGTCCTCAGTAGTTCATTCACAGTACAGTCTGTGGATCAGCAGGACTCTATGTTCAGGGTTATGAGACTGAATAAATCAGAATCTCTGGTCCGTTTATCTACAACCTGCAGGAGTTTCACATGTTCGTCATTTCTCTGAGTGCAGTTTGGCCCTTAAAGGGTTTTGGGTTATTTGTTAAAATCTATTTAATGTGAACTGTTTCGTCATGTTGCTTAACATGTTTCTGACGTCATGTTCTGAAGCCACACGACGAACGCTGCAGAGCGATCCGACGCCGTTCTGCTAACAAACGTTTGTTTCTTTAGACAGTCTGTCAGAGCGTTTCTGACGTTTCTCTAAAATGTTTCAGTGAAACGTCGGCAGCAGTAAAACAATAAGCGTCAATGAAGCAGCAGAACAGTTCTACTGCTGGAGTCAGACCTCGAGTCTTCATTGTGTTGGTTTCTGCTCAGAGATTCTGTTCCTGAAGTGAAGAAGATTTTAAAAACAATAAAACGCAGACAGAAGGAAAGAAGAGTCAGACAACGGAAAACTGACTTCATTGCAGATCTTTAGGATTCATTAGGATTCATTAGAGCTTCCTGCAGTGCAGAGAGGAGCTGACTAGTTACAGCTGCTTCCTGATGACGCTCGAGCACAGAAACATCCTGAAGACACGTATGTTAGACATGTTAGACGTGTTTCTGTTTGAAAGCATCTGATTCACTTCATGTGGTGAAACTCTCAGATCATCAGAACATCGGAGGTTCCAACAGACCACATTCATGTGAATGACTGTTGATGTTAAAACATAAAGAGATCCAGTTCAGAACAAACATCAGAATAACTGCAGTCGTTCAGCTTCACGAGTCCCAACAGCGAAGGTCAGCAGACAGCAGCTGTGTGTGATGATGATGATGATGATGATGAAGATGACGATAATGATGATGATGATGATGATGATGATGATGAAGGTGACGATGATGATGATGACGATAATGATGATGACGATGATGACGATGATGATGATGATGACGTTGATGATGATGACGACGATGATGATGACGATGATGATGATGATGATGATGATGATGATAATAATGTGTGTGTGTGTGTGTGTGTTTCTGTCGGTGTGATGAAGGTTCACAGAAAGCGTCAGAACAAACCTTCAGACATAAACTTTCCTGTTTTATAGAATCATCAGTGTTTGTGTTTCTTCAATAAATAACAAATCGCACTGATGCAGTTTTAATTTTACTATTTGTAATATATGTAGTCGCCCCATCCAATCAGGAGTGTAGCTGTAGAGACCTGACCCCGCCCCCTTCAGGTGCCGCTGGGAAAACAGAGTGCTGGGCATCGACTCTGTCTCCACAGAGTGTTTAAAGTGTCTGTTGTTGTTGTGTTGATGATACCGTCGAGACACTCGATGCTGTTTTGTATCACAGCGTTGTTGTGCTGCTCTAGTGCTAAATAAATTATTTAAGTCTCAGTGGATCTCAGTGTTCTGACTCTTTATCTGAAGTCATGCTTCATCAAACTGCAGCTCGCTGTGTTCTGTGCCTGCAGTGACCCAAAAGAACCGGGTCTGAAGAACCAAAGACTGCTGCTCCTCGGTGATCTTACCCATAATATCCTCAGTTACTGTGTTCCCGCATATATTCGAAGTTTTCCCACACTGCTTTAGGGTTATGGTTAATGTACGCACCGTGGCCTCACAGCTTGAAGGTCGCCGGTTGGCGTCCTGGTGAGGACACCTGGGATCTTCCTGCGTGGAGTCTCCATGTTCTCCCCGTGCAGCGTGGGTTCTCTCCGGGTTCTCCGGCTTCCTCCCACAGTCCAGAAACATGCTGAGGTTAATTGGTGATTCTAAATTGTCCGTAGGTGTGAATGTGAGTGTGCTTGGTTGTCTGTCTCTAAGTGTAGCCCTGTGATAGACTGGTTACCTGTCCAGGTGAACCTGCCTCCACCCTGAGTCACACTCCACCCCTGATGCCCTGGTGAGGATTAAGGTGTATATGACAGATAAAGTGACATTACTGTGGACAGCTTCACTCTAAACCTGTTTCCAGCAGCTGTTGAACTCATGGTGCAGAATTGGGGGGAAAATAGACCTTTAACCTGGTATTTTGGTGGAACAACCCTTTAGCTCCAAATGGACCTATTGTTGCCCCCTGGCGGCAGAGCAGCGTAACTGCAGCTCTGATGGTAAGCAGAGTTTTCGTGAAGAAAATCTGTTGTTTTGATTTAAACGGTTTATCAGAAACGTTACCTGGACTTTATGACGTAAAACACGTCCAGCTTCACCGTTTTCAACTTTTAGACTGTCGCGCTGCAGAAACTTTAAAACATTTGCGCGTCTACAGTCCTTTTTACGGTAAAGAACGGGGACCTCATGGTGCATTCAGAAAGAATAAAACACTTGCTAAGCGGGATTTTCCCTTTCTTTATCGCTGCATACACTTGTCACGTGCCCTTCTTATATTTACGTTATTTACTTGAATTGTATTTTATACAACATTTTAGGCCTTAACCTTAATATTTTTCATTTATTCTCGGTGAACTCTGCTCTGACAGTTAAGAACAGTCAGTTGATCCTGACACATGAAGCGTTTCAGAAACAGAAATCAGTTTGTGTTTCTGCATCAGGCTTCAGATAAAGACAGAAACACGATTCATCCACTTGAATCCTTTTCTGTTTCACTCTGGTGGCTCATGAACGCCACAGCTTCACCTGTCCAGGTGATGCAGGTCCTAGTCTCTGTGTTCTGCCCATTCTCCTGCTGTGTTGCTGATTCACAGTAGAATGTAAAGAGAATTCTATATGTCCACGAAATGTTCTGAGTTTCCGAGGTCTCCTGAAAGCACCATGAAGTCCTTTACCGTAATAAGGTCTGCAGAGGCGCACTATGTTAGTTCAGCTGTGACCTCAGCGAACTGCGGATCTCTGCTCCTCCTCAGAGTTTCCACAAACCCTCCTCCTCCTCCTCCTCCTCCTCCTCTCCTCGGTGCACCATGGCGCTGCGCTCGGACCGTCTCTCTGTCTACGTGGCGCTCCAGGTTCTGGTTCTGTGGTCGATTCGCGTGTCTTCGGGCGGCAGCAGCGCCTCGGTCCAGTCCGTCCTGCAGCCCTACGACTTTCTGTACTACAGCGGGGTTCGGGCGTACTTCGGCGGGGACTGGATGAAGGCGGCGGAGCTGCTGGAGAGGTCCATCGGAACCAGAGAGGCTCTGCTCGGGGCGCGCAGCCGGTGTCACCGGGACTGTGGTTCCGCTGGGAGCCGCGCAGCGGAACATCTGGGTGAGTTTTCAGAACCGATCCAGTCACTGCGAGCAGGTTCTCTCTTCAACTGACCCAAACCGCAGAACAACAGAACTCTTCTGTACCGTCAGACTGAGGTTCTGCTGACTGTCTGAACCCATCCGGACTTCAGGTTCTTCCTTCTGGCTGCAGGTTCTGGTTCAGTCTTTAGGTTAAGCTTCAAGTTCTTTTGGACACATTTTTAACTCATTATTCTGCAGTTTGTACTGGAACTTCTGGACCTGAATGAGGCCAGAACATTCTCTTTAGTTTCAGGTTCTGCACATTTCTGTTTGTGGTTGAGTGTGTCTGAACAGAAACAGCTGCTGTAGAGAAAAAGGTTCCACAAGAAAGTTCTGCCAGAACACCAGAAGTTATTAGTTGGACTTCTGGTTCTGACAGGATTCACTGGTTCCTCAGAAGAACCTCTGACTTCTTCATCAGTTCACAAACACAAGTTTCAACCAAACGAACGGTTTCGGATCTGTGATCATCAGTGCTGGAACCAGATGTCCGCTCCGTTAACTTCTGGTTCTGTGGTTCGAAATGTGCTCAGAACCGTTTGTGTAGTTTGTAGATTTTAAACTTGTAGCGAATAAACAAGGTTCACGTCGTCATCGTCAGCAGCATGTTTCTGTCCTCAGACTCAGAGCAGAACCTCTGGATGTTGGACTGAGGTTCTGTAATGCTCTCATGTGTTTTCTCTGTCGTTAGATTCAGAACAGGACGGTCTGTGGGATCTCTGGATGTTGGACTCGGTGCAGCAGAAAGCCGAGTGTCTCCGGTTCTGCCTCGGACAATCCGTCGCTCCTGCAGCTCAACTTCCTGTTTCCACCGACATCGAGTATGAATTTGGGACTCGGAACCCATACAACTTCCTGCAGGTCACGTACTACAAGGTACTGAGAGTTCTGATCAGTTCTGATGTTCCTGTAGTCGTGTTCTGACTCTCTGACCTGAGATCTGCCGGTTCTGCATCTGTCAGCTGGAGAAGCTGCAGAAGGCGGCGGCGGCGGCTCATACCTACTTCGTGGCGAATCCGAGTCACCTGGAGATGAGAAACAACATCGAGAAATATCGTCGGATGGAAGGAGTGAGCGAGGACGACTTCCAGGACCGAGAGCTGGAGAACGAGAAGCACTGGGTGAGGAGCTGGTTCAGTTCTGATGGATCTAAGGTTCTGCTTTTATACCCTCACATCAGAATCAGTGTCAGTGAATTGTGGAAGTTGAAATGAAAATAAGGGGAATCAGGACAGTCGACACAGAGTTTGATCCTCGTTCTGGTTCTGATCTGATATGGGTCCGTAATATTTGTTAAAGTGACAGTTTACAGATTCCGTGTGAAACCTGCTGAACCGATCAGAACTCATCAGAACCTGATGAAGCTACATTAGCTTCAAGCTAAATCTCTGCTTTGGTTTCTTCTCACTGACGTTTCATGACAGCGGTCCGATCTCTGAGCTGCAGCTCTGCCGGCTGAAAACGCATCAAGAACCATAATCAGACATGATAACATTACATCCTGCAGTGAAGAACGCTTTAGTGAACCGGAACAAAGGATGATGGAAAACCAGATCAAACAGACCAAAAGTCCAAATCCAGCACTGAGGAAATAAAGAACCACAAACAAGAACCAAACTGACGTTTCCTCACGAGGCTGAGATGCAAAAAGGAGTCGACATGTTTAATTCTTAGTTTAACTTCCGTTTGTTGTTCAGATTTTCACTCGTTTATATTCAGTGTTAATTCACAGCGTGGCAGATCGTTGTCCTTTCATTTAACACACAGACACAGAGAGACCTGGTCCGACTGATCAATATGATGTTAATCCATCATGTACGGAGCCATGAACACATGTTTGTCCATTAGGATCCTTCTGATCAGCCGCCTCTGATCTGCTCTATACTTCTTTCATCATAAATTCTGGATATTTAAAATATCTGTGAAAGTTTTGCTCAATACATCAGATACTTTCTGAGACCAGTTTTTTAAAATGTCCTGTTGACCAACTTCTAGCAGGTTTAGTCTCGTTAAATCTGAGTCTGTTTGAACAACAACATCTGGGGAACTATTGAAAATATTCTCTGTTGTTTCTGGAGCTTTAACAGTTCCTGAGTTATTGTTGTTCAAACAGCCTTGATCTGAAAGATTTGTTTATCTTACAAAATATTTGGCCTGTCAATCCAAAATGTCTTTCAGAATATTTCAGACAAACCAGAGACGATGGAGCAGAACTTGTTGTAACATCTGCTGAAGGGTTAAGGATAGGGTTAGTCCTCTAGACTCGTGGTTGGGGTTAGTCCTCTAGACTCGTGGTTGGGGTTAGTCCTCTAGACTCGTGGTTGGGGTTAGTCCTCTAGACGCGTGGTTGGGGTTAGTCTTCTAGACTCGTGGTATAAACGTGGACCTCCCTCCAGATGAATCGCTGATTTCAACATTAAACAACTTAACCTGGGACTGCTGAAGCTTATCGGGAATCCAGATGTTTGGATTGTTGGGTGTCTCTGTCTTTGTGAAGAGCTATGAGATGACTTGTTGTTGTAAATATGCGCTATACAAATAAAATTGAATTGAAGTGAATTGAATTGAACCTGCTGCTGTTTACTGCAGTTCATGACTGAACGTAGTTCAGATGATGTTCGGTTCTGTTGAGTCAGCAGGAGGTTCAGACAGAACCTTCTTCTGTACAGAGACTCTGTGAGCACCCTGAGGCCTGAATTCCTTGTTGTTGCCTTCACTGTCTGTTCGATACGTTTCTAAAGCCCCAACGGGGCTGAAATGATGCATTTATTGTATCCGCTGGTGTTCTGACCCGAACTCCTTCACCTCTGTACCTGTTCTCTTCCTGATCAGGTGCTGTACGATGCGGCGCTGCAGCACGAGGCCTCCTCTGATTGGCTGCAGGCTGCACTCACCTGGTCGGCCTGTGTGTCTGAGACCCTGCGGCAGATGGAGGCGTGTCGGCTGCAGTGCGACGTCGAGCCTCAGCGGCTGCCGGAGGACCGAGGCATTGACGGCGTGGACGGCGTGTTTGAAAAGGCTGCAGGTGAGAAGAGCAGCAGAGTCTGTGTTGGACCGAGTGGACCTGAGCTGACTGTTCTCTGTGTGCAGCTCTGTCGCTGTCGCTGCTGGCCTGCCGGCAGTCCTGCACCTCTCAGGTCGCCACCAGACCTGGAAGGATTTCTGCTCAGGAGGACTTCCTGCCCACGCAGCTGGACCATCTGCACATCGCTCAGTTTAAAGGTCCGAACATCATTAACCGTCTGATCAGCTGGACTTAACTTTAACCGACAGTCCATGAACGTATCATTGGACGTGATTCTGTCAGAAATGTTGAGCAGACATACGCTTACAACTGTGACATTTCATCAGGATCACTTTATTTTGCGTCTCATTCAAAAATCTAAATTTTAATTCAGTCAATTCGAAAAATAAATGTTAGCAGCAGATTCTGTAAAAACAAGTGACTCTGCAGCCAGTTGTTGGAGATACATCCAGCACAGTGGAACACCAGAGAGGAGACGTCTGGAGACATGGAGATGGTTCAACATCTGCAGGACGAGGAGGCACTGTTTCAAATGGAAGAATGAAATAAATCATTTTAGGCTCAGATGTGGTTGATTGTCCTGAATCCCACGTCAACGTTTGTGGCTGATAAACGGTTTGATCACAGAGAGTAAAGTCAAACTCAAACTAGTTCAACTCCAGCGTCGGTAACCTTGGAAACGTTGGACACAATGAATACAGATTATTTTTCCATTTTAGTAAAATAATTAATCAAAGAAATGTAACTTTCTGTCGTTCTGAGTCCTGCTTACAGCAGACGTCTCTGAGTTCTGTCTCCTCCTTCATGTTCTGGTTCCTCAGAGCTGCAGAGGAACATGAACCTCAGTGAAGGACCAGGAGCCAGAAGGAGTTCAGGAAGTTGAGCTGATTGTAGCATTGTGTTGTCGTGTGTTCACGGTTCCTCTCCTCATGTTCTCCAACAGCTGGTGATGTCCGAGCTGCTCTGCAGACGCTTCGCTCGCTGCTACTCTTTTATCCTTCTGATAAAGATTCTTTAGAGAACCTGCAACTCTACGCTGAGACTCTGGGGGGCGACACTGAGTCGCAGGACACACAACCTGCCCAGGTAGCCATCACACAGCAAACAACAAGCCTGTGGCCCCGACTTGGCTCAAATAAAAGGTTCTGCAGGAACAGAGTGAGGCTTGGAGCCGTCAGAGGCTCCTGATTCGTTCCTCAGTCATTTGTGATCGCTGTAGAGCACCGTGTGAAAACAAAGTTACGATAGAACCCGTCACATCTGACTGCAACCAACAAAAGATGAAATGTTCGGTTTATATAAACACATGTGTGTGTATATTTCTGTAAGTACACATAGCAGGTGTCTGAATGCAGCAGATCAGCTGCTTCTCACTGTCTCGTGTTCACCAGCAGCTGAAAGTCTGTTACAATGAAGGACGGTTCTGACTCTGAGGTTCTGAGCCGGTGGTTCTGTTGGCAGGAGATCATCATGCTGGTCCGTGGATCTCTGCAGGAGAAGAAGCTGCTGTTCTTTGGTGCGGAGAACCTCGGCTTCACCTTCACTGACCCGGTAGGTTCTGATGTTCTGCTGCTTCTAAACCGGAACTGCTTCAAGTCACAGCTCTGAATGAACCCAAGTTTGTTCTTTTCAGGATCTCTGGACTCCAGAGGAGGTGGTTCCCCCAAACATGAGGGACGAGTGGAGGTCTGGAGGACTGGAGAGCACACACACACACACACACACACACACACACACACACACACACACACACACACAGAGAGAAACACACACACAACCACACACACACAAACAGAGAAACAGACACACACACACACACACACACACCGTCAGACCGACGTGCACAGCGAGTGAGTCGACCTGATGGAAGCTCCTCATTGTGTTTCAGAGCCGATAGACTGAAGATGAGTGAGAAGATGAAGGAGGTTCAGTCGGAGGAGGAAGTGGACGACAGCGGATTCTTCTCAGGTGTCAAACATCAGCAGATATCAACTAACCATCAGTCACACTAAAATATCCTTACGACACCGTTACATGTCCTCATGACACATAGCATCATGTGTCAGGTGACATGACATCATGATGCAGTGTTGTCCTGGGTTGAAGGTAGCCTGACAGCTCTGTCTGGAGGTCATGAACCTCCTCAGAGTCTCTGTCATGGTCCCGTTGCTGCTAAACTCCCACAATGCTCTCTGCTGCCACCATGACTGTAGTCTGTAGACGCCTCCTCTGGTCTCTACAGTATTAAACAGTGAGTGGCTCCACCTGGTGGAACAACCAGGTACTACAGCTGGTCTATGGTGCATCTTCGAACATGCAGGACCTTCTTCTTCTGCCTTATTGGTTAATACATTTATAATCAATTAAATTTTGACAATCAATCAGTTAATCATTAATCATTACTGCCCATAGTTTCCACAGTAGAAGTTGAGAGTTTATTGCATCTCATTGCGTCTCATCTGTTCCCTCTGCAGGTGGTCCAATCCGTCAGGTGGGCGTCACCATCACAATGGATGACGAGGTTCTGAATGGGACCAATCGGGTCGTTCTGGACGGCGTGATGACAGAGAAGGAGTGTGACAGAATCCTGCAGCTGGCAGCAGTGAGTTCTCATGTCAGTAGCTTCAGCCTTCTGTGTTCCAGAACTCTGTCTGACCCGTCAGAAAGGACCACTCGGGTCCTACAGTACACCTCAGGGATGGAGGAGCTGCTGGAGGAGCTCTGAGGTTAATCCTGGAAGTTTTTTCAGCTGTGACATTAGAGAGGAGACACAGCCTAACTATAGGAACCACAGCAGAACCGCTGAACATGATGAACAGCTCAACCCCAATATAGGCCACCATTTAATTGTGTAGTTCTCACAAATAAGGAGTCCATCACGACTCTGTTATACTTCACCTCGTGTGTTAAATAAATATAAGAATGAAGGACATCTGTGTGTTCATCACATTGTGAACTTTGTAAATTGAACTAACAATAAATATCAGTTATCATGAACACTGACAGAGATCATTAAACACAGCTCCAGGTTCTAATGAAACCAAGACCAGGTGATTGCAGCTGCGTCATATTTACCTGACGTCACTTTAAACCGACGTTTTGTTCTGTTAAATACCTGCTTCCTTGACTCCTCCGCTTCAATCTCAGGTGGGAGGAAGTTGGACAGGAGGAGAGTCGAGGAGGAATCAAAGATGTACAAACTAAAAAGAGATGAAGGTTTTTTTAAACGCTCAGAAACACTCTGAGCTACTGTTTCTCGTCGTCTGCAGGTGGCGGCGTCCGTTGGCGACGGTTACCGCGGGCGACGGTCTCCACACACACCTCATGAGACGTTTGAAGGCCTGACGGTTCTGAGGGCGGTGAAGGTGAGTGAACAGACTTCAGGTGTTCTACCTGCTGAGGAAGCAGCTGCTGACCTGCTGTGTCTCAGCTCGCTCAGGACGGACTCGTGAACCAATCAGATGCTCGGCTGCTGCATGAGCTTGGAGAGCGAGTCCGAGTTCTGCTGCACTCGTACTTCAGGAGCCCGACCGGACTCTTCATCTCCTTCACACACCTGGTCTGTCGCAGCGCCATCGCAGGTAACATCACCCAGACCTTACCTATCCAACCTACCCGTCTTACCAAATCAGGAAAAAAAAAATGTTAAAAGAGATCAAAGATTAAAAAAGAAAAACTGAAAAATCACATGACCACAAGTGTTCAGACTCTTTGCTGTGACACGTATATTTAACTCAGGTGCTGTCCATTTCTTCTGATCATCCGTGAGGTGGTTCTACACCTTCACTGGAGTCCAGCTGTGTTTAATTCTACTGATTGGACTTGATTAGGAAAGGTGCACACCTGTCTATGTAAGACCTTACAGCTCACAGTGCATGTCACAGCAAATGAGAATCATGAGGTTGAATGTAGTCATGACTCCATGGCCTCTCATTTATCATAAATACACTATTATGTTACAAGCACTCTCGAAGAGCCACACACATATATGTACAAGCAAGGCCTAATTTCTGTTGTAGTGACTCGTTGCTTTTTCTTATTAAAATGAGATTAAATGGTAAAATTAATTTCACCTTTATATATATATATATATCTGTTTCATTTGTAAATTCAGTCCAAAAAACATGTTCTTCATCAGTTTAAACCTCTAAATGCACCTAAAGTTTTATATTTCACCCTCCATTTAGGAGAAACGGCTATTTTGAAGAAAAAACTACAACTTCCAGTGGCGTTACAATACAACATGATTGGACACGCCATGAAATATGTAGTTCTTCTTGGGGTTTACAACTAGGCCTGTGTTTTTGTATTAATAAACTAAAATAAACGGATTGAAGTCCTGACCAATGTGCTACTGTTAAAGCATAATACGTGTAGTATGAAATACGTGTAACAGAGTACATCGTATTGTGGTATTTTTTGTGTTTTTATCACACCAGCAGTGTTTGGGGGAAACTTGCGCTTGTTGCTAAGGCAACCCTGTTAGCGTCGGAGCGCAGCCTCGCCATGGACCCGACAGAGATCTGTCCTATAGGATCTGTAATGTGTTTGTGTGTACAGTAGGTGGCAGTGATGCACCTGAACGTAGGAAGAAGCAGCAGCAGCAGCAGCAGCTAGGCTAGGCTAGGCTAGGCTAGTAGCTAATGCAGCCAGCCTTGACGAGCTAGCTAAAAGCTGCACAAAGCTGCAGGTACATTCCCCACCGCTGGCCTCTCAGTTCCAACAGTCAGATTATCCATGGCTGTGATCACAGAACATGTTCCGGTCCGTTTCCCTGCATGTGTCCTTCTGTTCAGAGTTGTATTTGTTTACAGAGAAATGAACGTAACGACGAGCATGTAGCCCAAACACAGCAAAAGCATCGATATTTGATCACAAATAAACGATAATAGCTCTGAACGATATGGTTCGATCACTGTCAGAGCGACCTCAGAGCAGCTTCTCTCTGCCTGGATATGTTTCTTGTCTTTTCTATTAATGAATACGGAGCTTACAGCAGCTGGAGCACACGGTACCGGGTCAGCGCCGGTGTTTCCAGAATGTTAGTGTTGGTCAGTGTGGGCCACACATCTGTACAGTGACCTCTGTAGTTATTAGTGTGGACGGGCCAGAAGAGGAGAACTGGTGAATGCTGATGTGGGAAGAAAAGAACGACTAAAACATCCCAGCATATGTCTGATGGGAAAACGTGTCCCAGACATGAAAGACAGTACATCCCTAAGCTGAGGTTCGGTCCACTGTCCTGATGGGACCACGTGTTATACGGGACACAATAAAGGATCCAAGGAGTCTCTTGGTTCTGTTCCTTGTTGATTAATTGTGTCATTTTGTTAATTTTAACGCAAAAAAAAGATACCATGACTTTGAAACCCTGCAGCAGGTTGTGTTTTTCTGAATGAAGCAGAAGGTCTGACTGTCACGCAGGTGACCAGGAGGGCCGGCTGGACCTGTCTCATCCCGTCCATGTCGACAACTGTCTGCTGGAGCCGGAGACCAAGCGGTGCTGGAGGGAACCACCAGCCTTCATCCACAGAGACCTCAGGTGCATAAATCAGCTCAACTCAGTGATGAAGTCATCTTTTTCATGAATCTTTCTGGAGGATGCTCTCAGCCTGATGTCTGGTTATTACAGGAAACCTCCTTGTTCTGGTGAATATTCTGTATTTGTAGTAAAGTTTCCTCCTCAGACAGCAGCAGAGAAACAGAATCACTCCTGTTGTTCTTCTTCAGCAGCACATTAAAACCGCATCAGTGGTTTGAGCTCAGGTTTGTTCAGGATTCTGTGAAGGTGTTTCTGTGTGTCTCAGTGCCATCCTCTACCTGAACGACAACTTTGATGGAGGCGAGTTGTTCTTCACCAACAGAGATGCAGAGACAGTCACAGTGAGTCTGTTTCTGGATTTCTCTCCCAGACTGTCGTGTTGGGAGTTTTCTGATCTGTGTCGTCTCTGACTGCAGGCCCGAGTGAAGCCCAGCTGTGGGCGGCTGGCCGGGTTCTCCTCCGGTCCGGTGAACCCTCACGGAGTGACGGCGGTGACCCGAGGCCGGCGCTGCTCGCTGGCTCTGTGGTTCACCAAGGAGAAGCTGTACAGAGACATGGTGAGGGTCATGTGATCTGCTCGGGTCTGCTGGTTGTTGATGTCATGAAGAGACCAGCTGCAGCTCGATGCAAATCCTGCGTCGATTTGCATCTTTGTCAGCGGCTGCATCACGTCACTGCAGCTTCATCACATTCATCACTCAGCCTGTGACCCAAAGACAGCATGTAATATGAATTTATACAGTCAGTCACTTTGTCCTCAGCTGTTTTTCACTCCTGTTTCATGTTTCTGTGGAACCAGAACCACATGAAGGAGGAGAGAGAACTCAGAGACGTCTGCTGTCAGCAGGACTCAAGATCAGTTTATTCCATTATTGAACAAAACATGGCTGCTCTGAGGAAACGCTGCCTGCAGCTCACCTGAGAGCTTCGTCCGTGTTGGTCACAGCCGAGCCGGTCGTGGAGGATTGTTTTGTTTTATAGACTCTCATCAGAGCGAAGGTGTTATTTTGGGAGAATTTTTACCTGAAACATGCAAAATAATGTGATTTTGATCAAATATGATGCTTTTAAGCACAAGATGATTAGATCACTGCAGGTGTCTCAGTGGTTAGCATCGTGGCCTCACAGCTAGAAGGTCGCCGGTTGGCGTCCCGGTGGGGGCACCCGGGATCTTCCTGCGTGGAGTCTCCATGTTCTCCCCGTGCAGCGTGGGTTCTCTCCGGGTTCTCCGGCTTCCTCCCACAGTCCACAAACATGCTGAGGTTAATTGGTGATTGTAAATTGTCCGTAGGTGTGAATGTGAGTGTGCTTGGTTGTCTGTCTCTAAGTGTAGCCCTGTGATAGACTGGTTACCTGTCCAGGTGAACCTGCCTTCACCCTGAGTCAGCTGGGATAGGCTCCGCCCCCCCGTGACCCTGGTGAGGATTAAGGTGTAGATAACGGATGGATGATTAGATCACAGACCGCATGTTGATAAAAATCTGATTCTTTGTGTTCTTCCAGTTTAGGGCTGATAGATAGTGATTCGGGGGTTTTCAGACCTGGCGGCACATGTTTGGGTCCGAGGGTTCATGGAGGATAATAATAATAATAATAATAATAATAAACTGTATTTATATAGCACTTTTCAAAACAAGGCTACAAAGTGCTGCACAGATTCAGAGAGAAGTGTAAGAATGACATTAAACAACATTATAGGAAGTGAAAAGCAAAAAATACACAAATAAATAAATAAATAAATAATGGTGAAGGTGAAGCACATAAAGCATGAAAGACAATAAAACAATATAAAAATATATAAGAAAAATAAAACCCAGTAAAAGAAGACAATTAAAAGACAATAAAGGAATAAAACAGAAGATAAAATGTTCTGCCCTTCATACCGCCACCAAACGGAGCAAAAGTCCGCTCATAGAACAGCTCCTGTAAAAGCACGTCTGTAAAGATGTCTTGTTAAAAGAGTTTAAAGGAGGATGAAGTGCTGCAGATCTGATCTCCTCAGGGAGGCTGGTCCAGAGGGTGGGGTTCTGACAGAACAGGCCCGGTCACCTTTGGTCCTCAGCCTCCAATGTGGGACGGTGAGCAGAGCCTCGGCTGAGGATGATGGACGTGAGAAAAACAAAACGAAGAATGTCAGAATATTGGGTTAGGACAGGAGTGACTCCAGACGTGGCCTCAGAGATGAAAGTTGTTCTGTGTTTCAGGAGCGAGAGGAGGCCGAGGCTCTGTGGGCCGCCGACGGACAGACGGTGGCCAAGAAGGACGAGGACGAGTCGGAGGGCGGAGCCACTGGACGAAACGCTCGCAGCCAAGCGGCGCCAGAGAGGAACCGAGGACGAGGAAGAGTGACGGGAGGCAGAGACGAACTCTGAAGGCCTCCGAGAAGGAGACAGACTGAAGCTCGGTTCATTTCCAGACACGACATGGTCACTGCAGGAAGTGACCGTCAGCTGTGTGCAGGCTGCTGGTATCTGGACAGACGGTGTTTATTCTGTATATGATGGATCCTCACCCTCTGAAGTCTGGACTGACACAAAGGTTACCACACTGTGGATTATTTTCTGAATGAATCAATGAGATGTTTGATCTATAAATGTCTTTAAATGGTGAAAAAAGTGGATCAGAGTTTCCTCAACTGTCTCACTTAGTCCAGAGATGTTCAGTTTACTGTCACAGAGGAAAGAACCCAAAACACATTCAGACTGAAGGAGCTGCAACCACTTAAACAGTTTTTAAAAAAACTAAAAACCACTTAATCCATCCATCATCTCTACACCTT
>NW_007580262.1:17294-18719 GCF_000690725.1 Stegastes partitus | reverse complement strand
TGCTAACCACTGATCCACCCGCAGCCGTCACTTAAACTAATTAATTGATTATCTAAAAAAATGATGATTAATTTAAGAGTTGGCAGCTGATCGATGAGTCGCTGCAGCAGTACCGAGCGATCACTACGATGTGAGTTTTTACAGCATGAGATAAGTTCTGTGGAGAAAACAAACGTGAAAAGAGGAAACAGTGTAATCTATTACCTGCTGATTAAAATATAAAGTGCAGTTAATTCTTCCCTCTTGCATGTGACAAGATGTGAGATTAGAGGGAAACAGCAGCATCATAAACTCCAGCTGGAGGTGGAGGCAGCAGAGAGGTGCAGGATAGAAATAGAGAGATTACTGTTAATCCCTCGTAAATGAGTGCATTTGTTTATGAAGCTTAAAAAATCTCCCATTTAGAATATGGAATAGTAATCCAGGCTGAGATGATTTAATCATTCACATGCAGCAGCGACACTCGTCTTATCCTCGTCCTCCTCTTTGTCTTTAGAGTCAAGTGCTGTTTATGGCCCATATTAACACTCTCAGCGCCCTGTGTTATAATCCTCTGCAGAACTGGGTCACTGTTTAATGGAGCCTGGTTTTAACCTTTTCCCTCCCTCACACATGGACTCATGCAGAACCCTAAAAGTCTGCGTTAATCTGCTCTTAATGTGTTACGCCTCCATAATGCACCTCAGATCTCCTCACATTAAGCAACACAACTGCTCTAATTACAGGAAGCCACAAAGAACCAAGTTTACGGCAGAGTGACGCCATATTTCTATATTTTATATGATTAGCAGCAGAAGTGATGTAAGAAGTGACGTGAAGCAGAGCATCCTGTTGTCATTAGAAGTGAGTAGCTGCAGATCATCGTCCTCATGCTGCTTCCTCCATTAACTGTCTGCTATTTGTGGCTACAAACACTTTGAGCTGCTGGTTTCTGTGATGCTTTACATCACGTTGGTGCCGGATCAGAGTGACCAGGAGGAGAATTCATCCATGTTGTGTCTTCATGTCACAGCAGCACTTTGTACCACCTTTAATCCAGTCAGACTCATTCAGAACCAGCTCAGAGAATCAACTCAACTTGTTGTTTCTGATGATCAAAGATCAAACTGATGAAGACATTTAGCTCATTGTCTGTCTGTGTCTGCATCATGGCTCCACATGGAAATGACCTGAACATCATAATAATAATAATTGATTAGATTCATGCAACGCTTTTGTAACTCAAGGAGTAACTCAGAGTCGCTTCACACTGTCAGTTATCCACCCCGGTGGTGGTCGCTCCGGTTGTAGCCTCAGCTGCCCTGGGGGGGGGGCAGACTGACAGAGGCCTGGCTGCCATCCTGCCCTCCGACCACCACCTCATCCATACGCATCCACACCAGGCAGGTGCTGAAGTGTCAACGTGAAGGACACAACCACCATGAC
>NW_007580262.1:11827-12755 GCF_000690725.1 Stegastes partitus | reverse complement strand
ATGTTTGAACACTCCTCCCCCACACATTCTGCAAAATGACGCTGCATTGTCCGTACTGATATCTGCCTCTGTCTGCTTTGTTTATTTCATGTATTTATTTCTTCTGCCATATGTGGTTTGCTTTTGTTTCTTTTCTTTTCTGTTTCTTTGCCTACTCTCATCAATGTGTGCATGTATAGATCCTACTGCTCTGGTAATCATTGAGATTCAGGTTTTCTCGGCTTCCGCATCTCTTGCAGGTGCTCTTGAGAGACGGCATCCATCCTCCTTTGGATGGTGCGGCTCTCTTATCTAGAAATATGGCCAGATTTATTAGTCAGCAGAACCCCTGACAGTCCAGAGGTGAGACCAGGAAGCAGAGTTGCAGTCTTACACGCTTCTCTGCTGCTTCCTTAGGGCTGCCACCTAGAATACATACTATAGAGACTGTGTCCGCCCCCCCACCATCCAGATCTAGATCTAGATTTTATAAGTCTAAAATTAACAGCAGAGGAACTGTTCATAACAACCTCATCCAGATTAATAAAACATCACCAGAACAAAACAAACAAACAATTAAATGTGGACTATTAAATATTAGATCTTTATCATCTGAGTCTCTTTTAGTCAATGATCTAATAACTGATCAACAAGTTGATTTAATGTTTCTGACTGAAACCTGGCTGCAGCATGAAGAACATGTTAGTCTAAATGAATGGACTCCCCCCAGCCACATTAACTTTCATATAGCTGGAAGTACAGGCAGAGGGGGAGGAGTGGCAGCAATCATTCACTCAAATCTATTAATTAACCAGAGACCAGAACTTAGTTATAAATCATTTGAAAGCCTTAGTCTTAGCCTGAACCAGAAAGCGCAGAAACCAGTTGTGTTAGTTGTCGTATATCGACCACCCGCTCCTTACTCTGAGTTTCTAACTGAATTCTCAGA
>NW_007580262.1:9630-11807 GCF_000690725.1 Stegastes partitus | reverse complement strand
TTCTTAACTGACTTAGTGCTCAGTACAGATAAAATCATTATAGTGGGTGACTTTAATATTCATGTAGATGATGAGAACGACAGCCTCAGCTCTACTTTTAGTTCACTGCTAGACTCAGTGGGTTTCTCTCAGAATGTAAACAAGCCAACCCACCGTTTTAATCACACCCTGGATCTTGTTTTGACGTACGGCATAGAAACTGAGCATCTCATTGTTTTTAAACAAAACTCTTTTCTCTCTCATCATTTTTTAACAACATTTGAATTTACAGTAATTGACCAAAACGCTCCATTACAGCAGATGATGAAACGTTGTTTCCAAAATTATATGAATCAACTTTGATAAAATGCAGCTTCTGTCTGATTCCAGATGTTCCTGCTGGTTCCACCCACAGACTGCACGAGACACATCCTGATAGAGTCTAAGGGTGGAACCGCGTTCTACCAGGTTCTGATCCACTGTAGGTACAACAGCTGGTGTAGTGGTTCTCTAGTCACTTACTAGTTAGTTACCAGTCAGTCACTAGTTCGTCCTCTAGTCAGTTCTCTAGTCAGTTATTAGTCAGCTCCAAGTGGTGGTGACAGCTCAGAGCCCAGGTAGCTGCTGTTGGGGTCCATCCCTGAGAGAGAGCTGCACCCTGCTGCTCACCAGACACTTGTTAGGTAACAGCTGTGGAGCAAATTCTCCTGAGAACATCTAACCAGAACAGAACCTGAGGAACCAGAGGGGAGCTTAGGTCCAACAGGGCTGCTGGTTCACTTCAGGAGCAACACAAGGTCAGAAATTACAGAGAAAAGAAGAAACCAGAGCTTTGACTACCAGATTACAGTCACAGCACCACATCATTGTTCTGTTTTGCAGAGTCAGACTGAAGCAGAACCTTCCTCTGGATCCCGATTTCCTGCGTTAGCATCAGTCTGATCTCTGCCCGTAAACCTTCTAATATTAGCTTCACCTCGGGTTTACAAAACACCAACCTGCTGCCAGTCCGAGGCCTCTGACAGACCATAAAAAGCCATGTTCCAGGTCCTGTGCTGGCCCTGCCTCCCCCCTCCTGGTTTCCACGGCTGGGTTCTGATTCACCTCGGCTCTCGTCTTGTGACCCCTCAGCGTTGATCTGCACCTTGTTTGGTTTCCCCCGACTCTCCCCCTCCAGCCCTGTTTCTGTCCATCCAGGGTTTATCCTCATCACTGATCTGTTCATCCCTCCAATCCTCATCTGTTCCTCAGAGCAGCGCTGGACGGCGACGCTGACGGAGCTTCGTCTGACAGCGGTGGATGAACGTATGACCTGAGCAGACGCGACACCTGGACAGGTTCTCCTGGTGGTGAGTCACATGCTGCTGCTTCTTCTTCCTAGTTGGAGCATCACAGTCTGTAGCATCTTTAATATTTGGCACAATAATTGAAATTCAGGTGAGTTTTATTTCCTGTGGTGATGGTTCTTGCAGTTCAGAAGTAAAAAATCATCAGTGGTTGAAGCTGTGGGACGTTTATAACGTAAAGTATAAAGTGTTTACAGCTAGACGGAGAACATTTCAAAAATCAGATGACTGTGACACACATTCGCTGTTTGATCTTTTGTTTATGTCACATAGAACTCAGGGATTTATGGGATCAGCATACAGTCGTATGGACTGATAATCTGAGTCAAAAACAAATTCCTTTTGTTGTCTGATTCTTAATGCTGTCAGACATAATCTGCACCATGAAACCGTGCGAAGAGCTTTTTACACGTAACGATCTCAGCGTCAAAGTTAGAATCAGAGCACAAAGTGTTGGACAGAGCAGCTGATGGTTTATTATGGACGGAGATAAACGGTGATGCAGCTCAGCTTCACTAACGGACAGAGTAGAGGACGCGTTTAAAACTCAGCATCACCATGAATGCTGCAGGAAACACTGAGGAACACGAAGTGTAACGTTAAGGTGCTACACAAGGATCCAGGTGTCTCATAAATGTGCTGCCAGGCGAGATCCACCTGTCCTGTCGCTGCACAGAGAGCCGCCGACATGCAGCTCAGCATCGAGCTCTGTGGGCGCAGCAGCCGCACAGCGCATGAGATGCAGTCTGAGTGTAGACAGGATGCTGCAGTGTGGTCTGAATATAACAACTGTCCATGTGTGGGCTCATCAGAAACCCAAACCCAAACCCGAACCCTAACCTGTCCATGTGT
>NW_007580262.1:4693-6046 GCF_000690725.1 Stegastes partitus | reverse complement strand
GTGCATGCGTGGGTGTGTCCAGCTGGTTTCTGTGTGCGTGTTCCTGTGTATTTACGAAAGTTTGCAAAGTAGACGAGGGTTAGTTTGACTTGCAAAGCAGCGTTTACTTGGAGACGAGCAGGTGAGTGCAGGTAAAGTTCCAGCATGAGGAACGTCAGCCGGAACACGACGGAACCCACCCATCTAAGGTTTCTGCAGAACTGAACTCTGCTCCTGTTCATTGTCACTCCTCTTTGCAGGATTTCCAGCTTTCCTGACTTCTCTCCTCGTCTCCTCTGGTGACTGACAGCCTTCGCCATGGGTGAAATGGAGCAACTGCGAAAGGAGGCCGACAGCCTCAAAGACCAGATCACAGTCAGTGAACTCACCTGTCTCACCTGCAGGAACTTTAACAGCGTCACCTGTTAAAGCCTCCTTACTAGTTATATTTACCAACCCTTAGTAATGTTCTAATTGTATTTACTAACTCTTCATAACGTTGTAGTTGTATTTACTAACCATTCGTACCGTTGCCACCCGTTAAAGCCTCCTCACTAGTTGTATTTAGCAACCCAGACACTGATAACCTACCAGTCCTCCCTCCGGTGTGCAGGCGGCCCGGAAGGCGGTGCAGGACTCCACCCTGCAGGAGGCAGCAGCCAGCATCACTGTGGTTGGTCGAGTCCAGCTGAAGACCAGGAAGACGCTCCGAGGTCACCTGGCCAAGATCTACGCCATGCACTGGTCCACCGACTCCAAGTAAACACTGAGAGATAGATAGATAGATAGATAGATAGATAGATAGATAGATAGATAGATAGATAGATAGATAGATAGATAGATAGATAGATAGACAGATGTTATGGTTTTTGTAGGCATTTGATTTTATTTCACATCACGTATATTCTTTAGGTCTATTTTATAATTCTTAAATGTATTTGCATATATTCCAAAAATATGGAAAAACTGAAATAAAAGTGAGAAATGTTGTTGAATGACAGACTTTCTTTACACTGCCTGTCAGTCACTGGTTGGTGTGTTGCTCCACCAGGTTGTGTGTCAGCGCGTCGCAGGATGGAAAACTGATCGTGTGGGACAGTATCACGACCAACAAGGTAGGAAACACAACAACAACAACTCCAAATCTGGAGCAATAAATATTATCACCATACAAACAACACATTTATTAATAGATATCAGATCCAGTTCATTGTCATGTTGCTGTACATCCACAGCAGCACAAACAGGATGAGAGAACGTTTCAGGATCCAAAAACTAAAAGCAAATAAATAAACAAGTGTTTGCACATCTGGATCAGCAGCTCAGCGTTCTGACAGCTGGTGGCATGAAGCTGTTGGTCAGTCTGGAGGTTCT
>NW_007580262.1:0-3828 GCF_000690725.1 Stegastes partitus | reverse complement strand
TAATGGTCTGGACTTATAGGGTTATAAGTGATATATTTCTTCCTCAGTGGTACTCAAAGCGCTTTAAAGTGCTTTTCTTACACATTAATGGCGGCAGAGCTTTCATGTCATCTGTAGAAATTCAGGGTTCAGTGTTTTGCCGACCGCTTACTCAGAGGGAGTGCAAAGCCAACTTTGGATTGTTGGGTTCTCTGTTTGAGGTCCTCACCTGCTGTGTTAAGCGCTGTGAGATGACAAATGTCGTGAACTGTGCCATATAAACAAAACTGAATTGACTTGAACTGAAATTGCCCAAGGACACTTTGACATGTGGGGGGGATCAAACTACCAACCATGCGGTCAGTGGACAACCTGCTGTACCACCTGATCCACAGCTGCCCAGGTTCAGACGTCTCTGAGGTCTCTCTCCTCCTTCATGTTGTTCTGGTTCCACAGAGCTGCAGGACTTCATGTAGCAGAGAAACATGAACCTCAGTGAAGGAACATGAGACAGGAACTGATCTCTGATGGTTAACATCATGTCTGCCAGTCCAACCTGTTTCCACACCTCCAGATGACTGAGGTCACCTGTCCTGTGTGTCTCCAGGTGAACGCCATCCCCCTGAAGTCATCCTGGGTGATGACCTGTGCGTACGCTCCTTCAGGTAACCTGGTCGCCTGCGGCGGTCTGGACAACATGTGCTCCATCTACAATTTGAAGGGCAAAGACGGGAACGTGAAGGTGATGCGGGAGCTGGCAGCGCACACAGGTGGGTTTGGGTTGGACATGGACATTAAACCTGCTCCTGTCCAGAGTTATTCACTCACAGGTGTTTGCTCCACAGGTTACCTGTCCTGCTGCCGCTTCCTGAGCGACAGCGAGATCATCACCAGCTCCGGAGACTGTACCTGGTAAGAACACACCTGAGGCTGTTGCAGCTTCTCTCTGGGTCCAGACTGAAACTGTTCTGTCCTTCCAGCGTTCTGTGGGACATCGAGACAGGAACCCAGAAGACGGTGTTTGCTGGACATCAGGGCGACTGCATGTCTCTGGCTGTTTCTCCAGATTTCAAGTTCTTCATCTCAGGAGCCTGCGACTTCACGGCCAAGCTGTGGGATATCAGGGAGGCAAGCTGCAGGCAGACGTTTGGAGGCCACGAGAGCGACATCAACGCTATTGGGGTGAGAAGCAGGGAGACATGGAGGCTCCTCCGTCTTTCTGACAAAGGACGGTTCTGGTTAGTTAAAGGACAAGATGAGACAAGATGAAGGGAGAACAGACAGGATTAACTTTATCGTCCCAAACGGGAAGCTTCCCAGGCAGCCATACAAACCCTTCAGCTCTGTACAGCTGCAGACAACACGAAGAAAACACAACCAGGTAGAGAACAAGCCGTACATGCTTTAAACCAGGTATTAAAGCATTTCTATCTAAAGGACACTTACATCCTGTACTAACCGTATTGGCCTGATGTACAACAGGAATGACGCCAGAAGAACTAACACCAGGATCCACAGATGAACACTGTGGGTCAGTGTTCAGACTGAGCTGAAGTCTTCCTGTGTTTTACTTTAACCCTTCAGCTCTTTCTAACATTTTACTAAGCAAATGTATTTTTAGTTTTTCTGCTCTGTTGCTCGTGTCCCAGGAAGCTGAGCAGGTTCAGCCACTGAGGAGCTGACGGCCAGTTTAGGGATGTTGGGCTTTGAACTCTCAACCTTGTGATCAGTAGCCCAAAGCCTGAACCGCTGATCCAGAACCACCCAGAACTGTGTGCTCCTGCTAACCCCAACCTGGAATAACCTTCAGAATAATCTGAAGTGTCACGATTTTTCATCCTCTGTGTTTCTAATTTCATTTTATTTTACTTCTAGTTCTTCTTGTTTCGGCTGATTAGTCTGTTTTTGCATTTTAAATGCTCTAATTATTATTTTGCAAACCTTGCCTTGTTGTATTTTTACTGAGGTTCTGGATTCTTGTCTCTCTGATCCATTCTGTAAATGAAGCCTCCAGACCTCCATGTGTCTCCATGTGAATAAATAAAGGTTGAATGAATCATTTCCTCCTCAGTTCCTAACCTGCTCTCCGTCCTCCAGTTCTTCCCAAACGGTAACGCCGTGATCACCGGTTCTGATGATGCCACCTGTAAACTGTACGACCTGCGGGCCGACCAGGAGCTCATCACCTACCAGGACTCCGGCATCATGTGTGGCGTCACCTCGCTGGCTCCATCAGTGTCCGGACGCCTCCTGCTCGCCGGATACGACGACTTCAACGTCAACATCTGGGACGCTCTGAAGGCCGAGAGAGTTGGTGAGTCAGAGAAGCAGGAGGATGAATTCTTCCGCTGAGGAACTGAGGGAATCTCATTCCTGTGATTCAGTGCAGTTTGTTGGAGGGACATAATTTTATCAGCAGTTATCTGAACTCAACTAATTTTTTGAAGCATCTGAAGCTTTGGCGAGGCGTTTGGTGGCTCTGTTCTCACCTGCCCTGTTCTTGCTCAGGTGTGCTGGCGGGTCACGACAACAGAGTGAGCTGCATCGGCGTGTCGTCAGACGGGATGGCGTGTTGCACCGGATCCTGGGACAGTTTCCTGAAGATCTGGAACTGAGGCAGCAGCCGACAGCGGGAAGCTTCTGAGGAGGGAAGAAGATAAAGTTTGAGGGAGGGATGAGGGTGAGAAGAAGGTTTTTAACTGTGCCAAGATGTTGGAGAGGTTCTAATCTCACCTTTCTTCTCTGGGGGGGGGGGGGGGGTCTCAGAAAAGATCATTCCTGTCAATAGTTAAACTGATAAAACATGCACATTAATGCAGCAGGTGACCAGTTGCCAAACAACGGTAGAACACTGATGAAGGTGTGAAGTTCCAGCCGGTGGAGACTCACACCAACAACAACATGTTTTATATCAGACTTATGAATAACTTGAGCTTTTCTGTTTCCAACTGTTGTTTGTTCGTAGTTAGATTCCTTAGACGCTTACAGTTATGTCCTGTTCTTTTTCTAACTTTCATTAACATGGAGTGATAGTTTGCAGACGTTTAGTGTGTTTCGTATGTGATTGATGGATTCTGGGTGTCATTATTTGGCCGAACCCCCCAGTAGCTGAACAGACGGATAATACCATGCTTTCATGGTTCACGGAGCTTTTAGAAGATGACCTACTTGTCTCAGGACAGACTCTTTGTTGAGTGTTAGCTGGATGATAGCGGCTGAATGTTAGTTTCCCTCTGCAGAAGGACGGCTGGTGTACATACAGACGATAAACTAGAGTTTAGACCAAATCCTCTGATTCACTCTGTGCAAAATAAAGCAATAATAAACTTGGGGTTCTGCATCACTACAGTGTTCAGTGTGGGTTTCTAATGCGCTGACTTCAGTGTTGTTTCTGTCTTTCAATCCATCATTTAATTATGGACTAAAACACGAAACGCTGCTGAAACAGTACATTCAAAACTTTTCTGTAGAAACTGGACGTCTGATGAAAACAGACAAACTGAGCAGCTGTGGTCCAAATCAAACGGAGATCAAACTACACGGGACTAAACAGGACCGCTGTGATGATGCCCATGAAACACCTTCTGTGTTCACAAACTGAACTTCCTTTAATCATCGACCTTCAGCTTCTTTGACTTTCATGAGTTTCCATCAGAGTTGCACCTCATCAGCAGGTAAACGTGTCAAAGTTCTTTTCGTTAAACACGAACTCGGCTGCAGTTTGTGTTATTCAGAGTTTTCACATCAAGATTTTAATTTTTGCTGCAAATGTTGATCAATATCAAGTTATTGATCTTCTTGATTATCAATAGTTTGTTATTATTGTGATCATCTGTTAATCAGAGTGAC
>NW_007580261.1:10482-39561 GCF_000690725.1 Stegastes partitus | reverse complement strand
TACAGCCACACTGTCCTGGAGATACACACCTATACCACAGAGACTGCATACAGATCTTGGGAACAGCACCACCAACACGACAGGAAATACCAAAGTCTATCAGTTTGATTTTCAGGGGCTGCTGCCATCTGTCCTCGATCATGATGTTCTCGGGTTTTATGTCGCCGTGTATCACACCAACTGACTCCAGATGAGTTAATGCTGAGGTTAACTAAACACACACAGATGATGATATAAAGTTCTTGCACTTCATAAGAATTAATACATTCAGAAAAGATAAAGCAAAAAGTCTGACTTCTGTATAAATAAAGATAAAAACCTGGTGAAAGACTGGCCGTAGTTCTCTCATGTGCAGAGGCCTGTTACGTCTCTGCTCCATGTAGTCAAAGAGACTCTGGTCCAGAAGTTCAAATACCAAACATATCCGGGTCTCATGGAAGAAGGAGCCGTACCACCTTATGATATTGGCTCGCTCTGAATCTAAAGCCTGCAGACTCTCCAGAATAGCCAGCTGGGGAAAACAAAAAAAGTTAGATTTGTTCACCATTAACACGAAGTCCACAAACCACTGCATCATCTGGACATGCATCATCCCACCTCGTTCTGGGCCTGATGCTTGAACACTGGGTGGTTTCTGCATATTTTAACTGCCACAGATTTCCTGGTTTGAGTGTCCTTGCATTTGGCAACGTAGCCGTAAGCACCTTCCCCGAGAAAAGTCTGGACAACATGGCTGGACCCGAGCAGGGTGCCTGGAAACAGCATGAAGTCTTCTGTGAGAGACACAAAGAGGATGATTAGAAAACAAGAGCTCGTACATATCCACACGCAAAGAAACGCAGGGACTAGTTTTGTTGTCCTTGTCTAGAATGAATCCATGTACTTGTTAAAGGCCTCGAGAATACACAGCATTTATGTAAAGGTTGGACAGTTTGACAGTTTTGGTTTATAATATTTAGCTGTTTTAAATAGTATGAGAGAAAATAATATAATGCAGGTCGATGTAATGCAGCCATAAAGTTCAATCGACTCCTGTCTGACATTAAAAAGGAATATATTTCAGCCTCAAGGTCTGCTCCACAAGATTGCATTAAACTCTAGAGTTGAAGCAAACAAACCATAAATCAATGCATGAGGGGGACGTCTTTGCAGCTAAGTGAAAGTTGATGTTAAAGAGTTGAAAACATTTTTCTCTCTGAGATGTTTCAGTGTCTGCGACTTCGCTGACTTGATCTACAAAGTCAGGTTTCTCTGCATATACACACCTTTATTTAAACTACACCATCACTGGCGGCTCTATTTCAGAAACTGCAGTGTCACATTTTATTTGTTGCTGGTTGGCAGGATGTCTAAGAGTGAGAGTTTGATACAAACTTAATTCTACATTAAGTATTTTGTTTCTACGGCTGTGTTATGAGGGTGATTTTGAATCTTCGAACCCAAATAGTTTCGTTGGTTTAATCCATGAAGTTAATGTTTAAAAAGAGTAGTGTTTATCATCGTTAGAATAGAAATACTACATTGCAATCCAGTGGCCTGTGACTTTAAATAATCCCCCTTTTTCCTTGTTATATATATATATATATTGGATTAACTTTGGATTGTAAATTACCAAAATAAAAAATAAGAAAACCTAAAGCAACAAAAATGTATCGGACACATTCTATCAGACAAGTACTAAAATTAAGAAAACAGAAAAAAGGATTATTTTAATACTTGTCCAGAAGTTGCAGTTTGTCACGACATGTTGTATTGATGCTGTCTTCTGCCAATTCCAAAGCAGATAAAATATAACACTATATGAATGTCATAATTAAAAAATATATATGTGTGTAATTATATATTTAAAACTAGTTTCAGGTCGAACAATCAAATAAAACTTCTCCAACAGACAGAGCGCACACTGTGACCACAAGAGGGCAGAATATACTTGTGATTAAACTCTCGATGAGCTCAATCAACAACTCAAACAAGCGTTAAGTCAGAAACAACAACGTTTCCTGGTGGTCCTTTCAAAGTAAAACATACAAACGAAACAAAAAAAAAAGTACAGGGCACTGAAAACCATCATCTCCAAGTGCATCGTGAATTGATTTGTGTCAAACTGGAGAAGTCAACTCCTTCACATGCGAGTGTATAATGACGATTTCAAAATAAAATGTTTAATACTTGACAGGTGTGAGGATAAACACAAAGACTTCATTCCTAAAGGTTGGAGTCTGTTTTGTAATATTATTTCTTCAGTAAAGACTCAAGCCCCTTTCAGACCTGCACTCTTTTCCATTAACTTGACTGTATTCAAAGAATCATGACAGCGATCCTACTAATGCAACCACCTCATGTTGTATGATTTAAGGAAGGATTTAAGGAAGGATTTTTCCACATTTTGGCACCAAAAACCATCACAGAGACCATTTCTTTTTCACGTCGCTCAACAGTTTCACATCTGTTAGGCTCCAACCTGAAATGTCCATAATAAATACACATTTCTGCAATAAGAACAGGCACCAACAGTCACCGATAATGAATGTAATTATTGTCTTTTTTCTGTACAAGATGTTAACATGAGCTGAAGTTCAACTTCTTGCCTCCAGCGGTTTGTGTGAGCTTTTCCTCTGAAATTGTTAAATATCTGCAGCATCAGACATCAGCAGGATGCGTTTTAGCAGATCCAAAGAGTGCAAATGATAATAATAACTCAGCAAGTTTCATCTTGCCTGGTGTGTGGCTAATTTGTTTAACTTTGCAGCAAAGTTAAAGCTGATATCAAAGAGCTGAAAAGTCTTTTTTGGAGATATTTTAGGATCTGAGGCTTTGCTGAAATGATCTACAAAGTCAGGTTTTCTGCATATACACCGTCACTCACTGATGATTCTATTCCAGAAAGTTTTTTTTATTGGATTGCATGCAAAAATAAATATATTTGTTTTTTATTCCTTAGTTGCCGCGACACCAGAATTCAAGTCAGAATTGTTTATTTTTTGTCTTGTTTTGCTATGTTGAATGTTTTTTTGATCAGTTTATCAGCAGCAGTTAAATCCTTTCTTACATGCTGTAGCAGCCACGTACAGGCTCAGTCCTGAGCTCCATCACAGCAATCAGTACACTTTATTTTACTGCATCACAGTAGCTGGGTTATCATTACACATGGACAGAATTTTAAGTGTTTCGGAAATCATAGCTAAACTAGGCTGTTAGCTGTTTGGACCATTTGAAAGCTTGCTATTAGTTTTAATTGATTGAGTCTGTGTTTAGTGTGACTCACCGGATGTATCTTGCAGGTCTTGGCCTTCCATTGGCTGCTCATTTCAGTCGGCTCGGCCCTTCACTTCTCTTCATAATACGTCCTTCACTAAGAGAAACAACAACAACACTCTCCTGGCAGCAGCCTTCCTCATTAAAAAGTTTTGCCAGTGATTTAGATGATCAGACAGTCCTGCTAGTATTTTATTGATGCATTATCTGTTTACAGCACAGTGCTCCTCTCCCTGCATGCAAATGTTCCACCGAAACAATTCAGGATTTCAAGTGAATACATGATCTGAGCTATGATTAGTTTAAATAAATACAAACAAGCCAGAGTGTTGTTGTTTTTCTTGGCCCCTCTATAGCAGAATCATTATGTTCCACAAAATTAGCTGCAAACTATTATGAATTAAACCTCATTTGATTTATTGTCAAATCACATGAATGGCAAATTCATCTGAATGAAGCAATGAGCAACATTAATATAAAAGTGACCTGAATGACAGAATTCCGTTACTTTAATGGACTGATGAAGCAGCAATGTTTAATATATCAGGTCAGAGAAGGTTGCAGTTGTACAGTCATCCTCACATTTATTCACACCCTCCCATTAAAGAAAAGGCAAAATTCACAATAGTCACTCACACGACTACAAACTAAAAAAAAGTGATGATGAATAAAAATTTACTAAATTGTAATTTAGTGAAATAAGACGTTGCTTTTTGGATTGTGTTTGAAAAGAATAATTAAAAAAATAAAATAAAATAAAACTGTCCAGGACAAATCAGAGCACTTTGCTGATGAGCAGTGAGCCAAAATCCAAGTCCCTGTCAACAGGTACAGAAGTCTGACTGAGAGTTACAGAAAACACTTGATTGCAGTGATTGGCTCAAAGGGTTGTTCAACAAAATATTAGTTTATAGGTCCTATCATTCTTGTTTGCTTGCTGTTGTTTTTTTGTTTTGTTTTGTTTTGTTTTCAAATATTTCTGTTGAACCACAATTCAAAAGCAATGTCATGATTTTCATTAAATATGTATTTATTATTACTTTTGTCAATTTCAGCTAATTTCACTGACAGCTGTTTTTTTTCCCTTCTTTAATAGGAGGGTGTGAATAAATCTGAGGATGACGGCACATGGGGGCGGGTCGCCACAAGGGCTTTTATTTTGAAATGCACGCTGTTGCTACCTTATCCTGATTCCTCCTCGTCTCAGGGATTTGAGCCTGAATGACTGCACGCTGGCAGGTTGACAGGCAGTTGTTTGGCTCCATCGAAGAGCCCAGTCATCCTGTGTTTGTGTACTTTACCCGCTACGGTGAACTTTTATTCGGGATGCTAATGCTAGCTTAGCCCCGGCGCCGCCAGCCATGTCTTCCCAGAGCAGCGCTGCTGGAGGGATCCAAGGGCTGCTGCTCAAACTTCACGAGTCACTTTCAGACGAAGACAGCCGAGCCGCAGCCCTGAAATGCCACGATATTATCGGGGATTTGGGACAGGAGTGCATGCTAGCACCGACCGAGAATGAACTTGGTAAGACCAGGAAGTCGCATCTGAAGCTAGTCCCGGCGTCTCCCAGGAGCTCGCGCAGGCAACCCGCGCCAAACTCCATTAACAATCTGGGCATTTATTGATAATAGTGCTTCTTCTGTTGATGAGCGTCAAATACCTTGTAGGATATGTCATTTTCGGATTTTTTGCATGCTACTTATTAGTTCGTCATACAAAAAACACCTCTGTATCACTGCTAACTTTTATTATCCGCCAAAACGCTCTGTGGTGGGAGTCAGAGCACAACAAGGAAACATGTGGTTCATTGACAATAAGAGAAGCTTGCAACACACACCACGGGTCACTCGACTATGTGCTTTATTAAACATGTGAAACAATCCTAAACTAAGGATGAAGGATGCAGTGTTTGAGTAATCTACAGCCAACTTGCAGCAGAGTTCAGGAGTCTGCAGGATGTTGGTCCAACCGCAGGTTTCCTCCATGGCACTGTGTTCTTCACTCCTTCATTCATACCTGTGCAATACATAGTTTATGCACAGATCATCATTATGCAAACTTAACCTATGATCCTGGTCTTCTCTGGGCTAAACTCTCTACCAGAGTGGTGGAAACATCTTCTCTCCTCAGGCTGATGATCTAAATCTTTCTCCAGCTTTGATGCAACTACAATGTTTGCACCAGTTGCTTGAAAGTCAGTGGTGTTCTCACTGTGCACACTTGATGGTGGCATTAGGTACACATTAGGGCTGCTGTCAGCAATGGAATTAACTGCCAAATTGATCCATCAGTTTGACTAATTTGTTTAAGCAAAACAAAAGTTGATTTCTGCTTCTTAAATGTGAATATTTTCTGGTTTCTTTGCTCCTCTATGACTGTAAACTGAATATTTTTGGGGTTACTGACAAAACAAGACATTTGAGGACAGTGACTTGGGCTTTAGGAAACACCCAAACTAATCAATAAATAGATATTAATCAACAGGTAAACATTAGTTGCAGCTCTAATGCTCATAATGTAAGGAGTGTATCTGGACAAGTATTAACATTCATGCCTCCTTTTTTCTCATCTCATCAAGTTTTACAGACGTCCTTGTTGTTCTCCAAAGACTATGGACTCCTCAGCTTCCTCAGGAAGTCCCTGCCATCGGAGGAGGTAGGACTATCCACTAAATAAACAGTAATGTAGTGAAATCAAAAGTTCTTATGTTGACAGAAACGTCTGTTTTCCAGCTGCGGGACACCCGGGTCGAGATCTTGTGTTTTCTGGAGAAGTTTTTGGACAAAGTCTCACCAAGAGTCAAAGGCTGGGAAAAGACTTACGCCACGGACATAAGAGTAAGTTTCTGTTTCGAACCAGTGAGGATGTTTGTTTGTTCCTTCAGAAAGACATGTCAAACGCCAGGTTGGTAACAGCGGCAGATGTTAGAATTTTATTCCAGGGCTGGTTTAGATTCATCATCGGCTCTTGACATGTACAGCATTTACCATGAAAACTAAACATGTGCTACATTCATCTTTTGCCTTTTCTACTCAGGACGTGTGCATGACCGTGTACACGAAGGAGAAAGTAGCCAAATGTAGGACTCCAGTGCTGGAGCTCCTTATTAAGGTTGGTTTCTGTTGGTGTTTTTTCTTCCAACATCAGAAGCTGCTCCTGAGAAAGTCAGACTTTCCAAATCTTATGATCTTGCGAGGGGTTTGCTCGATATTTGTGAATATTAACGCTTGCTGCAGTAAAAGCAGTTGTTCTTGCATGCTTTTGAAACATTGTTCATTCCTCCCTGCAGGTTCTCCAAACAACAAAGGCTTCCAGCGTCGCTGCAGACTTTAGAATCGGTGAAATATTCAACAAATTCTACAGCGAGCTGTGTCAGAAGAGCAAACTGCCAGATTCAGGTGAGTGTTCCTTTAATGCCTTTGGTTTAACGCCATAATGACAATTGCTCCATTCAGCCAGTAAATCGATAAACTACATAAACCTTTCTTACTCTTCTAATAGTTCTTGGTAAAATCTATGAGCTGCTGGGAGTTCTTGCAGAGGTCCACCCCAGTGAGATGGTAAACAACTCAGACAAACTCTACAAGGCCTATCTAGGAGAACTGAAAGAGCAGGTATGTTTTACAGATGATGAAGCACTAACAAAGATACTAGCCTGTGGGTTTTTTTTTTTAATTGATCTGGGATTCCAGAGCATATTATAACAGGTGAAGCCGGGTGTAACAGCTGGCTTCCTGTGTGTGGGTGTGTTCAACTGTGGTTTTCAATGTTCTTTCCAGATGACTTCTTCCACAAAGGAACCCAAGCTTTTTGTTGTTGCTGGATGTTTGAGAGGAATCACTGCCCTCATGGTCAACTTCTCTAAAACCATGGAAGAAGGTGGTGTTTCTGTTCATATTGATGGTGTATCTCAGTAAAACAAAAATCCATTCAGTTTCTTTTTTACTGGTGTTTGTTTCGAACTTGCAGATCCAGCAACATCCAAGGAGATTTTTCAATATGCCTTCAAGGCAATCAGTCCCCAGGTACACAATGTCACAGAGTACATTCTCAGAAATCTAATCATATGGCTGATTACACTGAGCTGTATTCTGACTGCTTGTTTTTCTGCTGTAGATGGAAATGACTCGCTATGCCGTCACCTTTGGTAAGACTTGCCATTTTTTGGAAAAATGCTGGTAAAACCTATGGAAAAAAAAGTAAATTGTCTGATTCTGTTTCTTCATCAGCTGGCCTCAGATTATTTTCCAAACACGCGTCCCAGTTCAGCAGCTGCCTGATGGACCACTACAGAGCTCTGTTTGAGATCATGTCCAAGCTCTGTGGACACATCAACGCTGAGATGAAGAAGACAAGTTACTACGCACTCGAGGCGTTTCTCAAACAGGTGAACACTTTTCCACACACACAACCAGACAGACCAGTTCATACCAGGATTTAGATAACGTCTTTTGTTATACTTTAATCATCAATACTGAGTTGTTTTACATGATGCCCACAGAGGTTGACAGTCCAAACATGTCTGAATGATCCCGTTTCAGGTTGCTATGTTGGTGGCCGAGAACATCGAGGAGCACAAAAGCAAGTTGAAGTTCTTCATGCAGAAGTTCTGCGGCATCATTAAGACCATGGACTCCACACACAAAGAGCTGTCTATCGCCATACGAGGATATGGATTCTTTGCAGCTGTGAGTTTATTCCTTAGTTTGCTCTAATCGTTTGTGCAAAAGCCAAAGTTCATGCATCAAATTCAAAAGTTTTATCCACACACGGAGCGACCTGATAAGGTATGGTGCACACCATATGGATGCAAACAGTGAGTTCCCAGTTCAAATCCCGGCCGGCCTGAACCTTCACTGCATGTTATCCCCCTGCCTGCTTTCTGTGCATTTCTTTCTACCCTGATGGCAACACATAAACAAACTAAGAAAGTCTGTCCACATGAATGTAGTTTTATAATGTAGAGTTTTTTTCAGTTGCTTGCAAATAATATTGTGTATCTATATGTTTGATTTCCTGTTTAAATCATTGGACAATTGTATGTAGAAACCAACTATTGCAGCATTTTTTGGAAAGTAGAAAAATCTAATAGTAACATATATATGCATTATGTTAGAAAAGCTGCTTAGCTTTGATACGTACTCTGCTACATGTGCTACAGACAGGAGTATTGTAAACAAATGAAGTCATAGCCATCATCTTGTTTTACATTATAATCTGTAAAAAACAAGAAAAAAGTTTTCATATTGACACATATTGGGCAATATGCAAGTCAATACTGACATACGTGTGATAGTCTTATATCAGGCCATTACTAACTAATCAATATATCCGTCAGGCCCTGGTGTTAAGTTTGATCTTGCGTCTTCTGTACAGTCTGGCGTTATTCATATAAAACATGAAACCTTATGTTCTCCCTGTAGCCGTGCAAGAAGGTTTGCCCACAAGACGTTGACCTGATGTACACAGAGCTGATTCAGCGCTGTAAGCAGATGTACCTGACAGAGTCTGACGGGGAGGACGACAGCTTCTACCAGCTGCCCAGCTTCCTGGACTCTATAGCCAGTGTCCTTATTCACCTGGACAAGGTAAAGGGAAAAAAAAAAAAGACATCATTACAGTTCACTGTGACCAAATGTTGAGTAACAACCACACCAAGCTTAAGATTGCTTTGACTCCTTGGAGCACTGTACAGTTTCTTGTCTGCATGTACATTATGTTTTTTTTTATTGTCTATTATGAACTTCTGCTTTATTCCTCAGATCCCAGAGGTCTACACGCCGCTGCTGGAGCGCCTCCTTGTGGTGCAGATCGACAGCTTCCCTCAGTACAGCGAGAGAATGCAGACCGCTTGTTGCAGGTCCATCCTTAAGGTGTTGGTGGCCATGGCCTCTAAAGGACCTGTTCTCTGGAGTTTCATTAGCTCTGTTGGTACGTTCATTATGAGCACATTGCACTGGAGCCAAGTGGCCAACATCTTTCACAATTTACAAAGAAAAGAGTGGTTGAACATTTGCTCTCAGGGCTGTTGGGTCCAATGCAAATAGACACCTGCTGTTAAAATCAGATTTAAACTGCTTCATGTGTTTGTATGACTGCTTCCTGAGATGGTAACATCTTCTACAATATTCACTTCTGTTTCTTTTTCAGTGCACCAGGGCTTGATTCGTGTCTGTTCAAAACCCATCATGCTTGCTGAGGTCAGACATGTTTTTAATAATGGAATTAACACAAATGTTTAGAGTATATATACATCACTCACTGTTTGGTCAATTCTCAAACAAGAATACTGCTTTTTACCGTGCTTATAAAACAAATATGTCTCTCGTCTTTTTTCTTTCAGGACGCTAGAAACAGTCCCTCTGAGGCTTCTCAAGTCCGTACTGGAAACTGGAAAGTTCCATCTAGTCACAACTACCTTGTCCTGTATAAGAACCTTTTAGACTGTGATCAGTTGAAGGTACAGTTCTTAAGACTTGCAAAGTACACATGTATGTCTCTAGTTTCAACAGCTGTCTTTGGTTTTAGTTTTGGCTCAACAAGTCCACTGTTTTACATGAAACCTGCTTCAGTGAGGAGTACATGCTGTTTGAAGTCCTTATTGTTCCATTCTTGTCTCCCTCTGCAGGATTCAGGATTTTTGGATGGAGCTTTTGAAAGTCAGAATGCTGCTCTCGGCTCTTTAAGCCGTCTTCTGTACGATGAGTTGGTGAAATCAATCCTCCGCATCGTGGAGAAACTGGACTTGTCTGTGCAGAAAGTAGTAACTGGAGAGGAGGTGAGGTCCAGCCTTCATGCACCAGGAATAAATATTTATATAGCAACACAATTATAGTGACACGGTTTTGTCCTGCCTGTTTGTACAAATCAACATTCTTTTGGTGGTCATCAATTTAAACATGACTCAGTCTTTAAAAGCCTTTCTATCTATTAAATCCTAACCCATGACACTTGACTCCGTGTCCATCAGGCTCCAGATGATGCAGCCCACGTCCTGCCCTCCTCCGACCCCACAGCTCATCTACTGCCCAACAAGATCAAAGATTTCACCGCCTTCATCAACCTGGTTGACTTCTGCAGGTAAAGCACACATAACAAGATTCCTACAACGTGTTTGAATAGGAGCAGAGCTGTGTCAGATGCTTTGTATTTGTGTTTTTCTTTCTGGTGTAGAGCTGGTTTAGTAAGTCAGATCTCAAGTGGAACATACCATACTTTATTCTTACCGTAATTTTTGTTTTCTACCAACAATATCCAGCGAGGAGTTTGGTCTCCCACACATCACAGTGTAAGAGGAGTTGAAAATGTCAAACTAAGTTCAGGATTGAAACTTGCAGACACCTTAAATTGTTGTTAGACTATTCTTGATTGCAGCATGTCTACAACTCCTTTTCTGCAATACAAAGATCTCAGATCAACGTGCTTGTTTTCTGCATTTGCAGTGAGTTGTTGCTGACTAAACACGTGGAGTACTTTCAGTCTTGGATGTATCCTCTAAGTCACGAGCTTATCCTCCACTCCATACGAAATCCACTCGTCAGTGGCTTTTACAAGCTGCTGTCTGTCACCATGAGAATTGCAAAGAGAATCAAGTACTACCAGGTAATATTTCCTTTGGTGCAAAGATTTTTCATCCAATTTACTATTGTGGCCTTGATGTTAGACTCAGTGTCAGGGTGTTTGAAAAAAAAAAAATATGTGGGCATGTCAGAATCATGCAACATTAATATGTGACTGTGTTTTTAATTTGTCTTATGATCAAATGCGTTGTCCTACTTGTGGCATATGAACAGTTGCCCTATTTGTGCAGACGGATAATTGCAGAATTTAGCAAGCTCAGATCAACAGTAATGTCATGCAGTGCATTCACATTGACTATACAATATGAATCTGCTTTTAAACAGGGAGTCGGTCTGAGAAGCTCCACATCCCCGCAGAGCGACACCGTGAAAAGTGCTTGTTTTGCACTTTTCTCCAAGTTTGGAAAAGAGGTAGCTTCTCATTACAGAGTTTTCTGTGAATGCTGTAAACTTGCTTGTTTGTGCAATGAACTGAAACAAAGAATGACTGAGGAACTTATTATGCAGGAGATGTTAGCGACGTGTGCTGTGTGTTTCCTATTAGGTGTGCGTCAGGATGAAGCAGTACAAAGATGAGCTGCTGGCCTCCTGCCTGACATTTGTCCTGTCGCTGCACCACAACATCATAGCTCTGGACATCAAGGCCTACAGTCCTGCTCTGGAGGTTTGATTGTCTCCTTTACTTCATTATATAGAAAATAACATCCACTGTTCAATTAACTTTTATGTCATTAATACTCAAATAGCATCTATTTTAAGATCTACTTGCATTTGGTACATGTCAGCTAGTGTCAGTGAGGGTTACTGAGTTTAAACAAACAGTCTAAGAGTTCAAAAATTTCAATATTTGAAAGTGTTGACAACCCAAACCCTAAGACATACGTGCGTTTTTGTGTGCCTCTGCTTGTGAATGCATCTAGACGGCTCTGAAGTTAGGTCTGAGCCACATTCCTTTGGCCAACGCAGCCCTAAATGCTCTTGAGGACTGGTCCTCCCACATCCCTCTGGAGACGATGCAGCCCTGCTACTCCAACATCCTGCCCCTCCTGGACGGATACCTGAAAACCACCTCCACTGACAGTAAGATGAATGCTGAATTAGAAATGGATTCACTTCTGTAATCGGACATATAAGCCAAGACATCTAAATTGAATGTTGTTCACTTTAGACAAAGATGAGAGCAACTGGGAGGTGATGTCGTCTTTGTCTTCGAGAAGTGACAGAGGATACAGCAGAGTGATGACGAGGCTCCTGAAGAAATCCAACCAGCTCGCTATGGTAATTCATGCAGATTCTCAATCATCCAGGTCTTCGGATATTTAATTGCTAAATTGAAGGCAACTGAACTTGCTGGACTTTAGTCTAACGCAAGAAAGGCTTCTTCTGATTCCCGATCAGTCAGTTAAACCTGCAGAGGCCTTTCAAATGAGAAGTGAAATGTCTTCAAGAAACTCAAACAGGTCCAGTTGCATTGCATTTACAGACTCCTAAATTTTTTTTTTTTTTACTTTTATTTAGTTTCCTCATAAGGCTGAAGTACTTCAGGATGGGTGCTAATGAACCACCTATTACTGTATAATACACACATAAGATCTGAGCTACAAAAACAACAACAATACATGTAATGTATTACCACTTACTGGTAACTGTTGTCCAAATGCAGGAGGATGCTCCTCTTGTCATGGTGAGACTCAGGGTGGTGAAGCTGCTCGGTCACCTGGGAGGAAAGCTGAACAGAAACCTCGTAACCGGTAAGGATTTATACAACCAACCTTCTGTCTCTTTCTCTTTCACAACATCGTGTTGGGTATTTGGGCCGTGCTTTGGGAGACGTTTTAAGAACAAATGACTGTTAATAGAGACGCTTTCTGTTTTTGTTGATCATAAGCTTCTGTTTTGGCATTTAGTGGTTTCATCAGAGGAAATGATGAAGAAATTCGTCGCCTGGGATTCTGAGAAAAGGCTCAGCTTTGCGGTGCCGTTCAAGGATATGAAGCCGGTCATCTTCCTCGATCCGTTCCTGCCTCACATCAGCGAACTGGCTCTGTCCACAAGTGATAGACAAACCAAGGTACGTCAGATATCATCGATTTGAAGAGTTTGCTTTATCTGTGGCAGCTTAAAAAGTTGAAAATTATGATGGAGATCCATACTTATAGATAAATAATGATGATGATCCTGTGTCTCTTGTCGTCATGCAGGTAGCAGCTTGTGAGCTGCTCCACAGTTTGGTGATCTACATGGTGGGAAAGAGCGCTCAGATGGTTGAAGGGGAGAACAGTTTGCCACCAATGTACAAGCTACACAAAAGACTGTTTCCTGTGCTACTGCGTCTGGCCTGTGATGTTGATCAGGTATGTGTTCCCCTTTAAGATCCCAAATACAGGTCCCTTGGTCATAAATGTCTTTAAATATCATGGGATGCATGTAAACTTTGGATTTAGATGCATTACTGTACCTTTTTAGATACTGTGTCTGATACGTACGTGTATAACTAGCTTTTTACATTCTGGTATTGATGCTTTTACTTAATTTTGGTAAATCATCACAAATCTTTATCCACTACTTGGAAGTATTAATTTAAAGTAAAATTCAATTCAAACACTAGTAGAAATAACAAATTGTCATATTTATTGAGGATTAAAGCACAAAAAAGCCAAACAGGCTGATTTACATTGTGGTCCTCATATAGCAAAAAGCTCTGGCATCAGAACATACAACGACGAGATAGTTTCTTGTTTTGAGCACTTTTAAAAACAGTAAAATGTAATTGGAATAAGCAAAAACAATTTCAACTGTTAGGAAACTGAACTAAATATTAGACACACTTGTTGACTGCATTTGCAAACAATTTCCAAACAAATGTTCTCCTGTCGTTGCATGTTGTGTGTAGGGCACCTATAATAATGCCTGGTTACATGTCTGCTATACTTGGATTCTCCTAAATCAGCATTTCACACAACCAAACGAGTGAACATGCAGAGAATGGTGTTTCTCCACAAGGCGCACGTGGACAGAGAGCGGATGGATTCTGCATCGTTCTGAACTAGAATTTCTCTTCCAGGTCACCAGGCAGCTCTTTGAACCGCTGGTCATGCAGCTGATTCACTGGTTCACCAACAACAAGAAGTTTGAGAGCCAAGATACAGTCGCTGTTCTAGAGGCCATTCTGGTAGGCATTCATATGTTATAAACTTTCTGACACAAGTTGAGATTATGCATCAATAACTGTATCTGAACACCTTTCTCAAAAGACGCAGTTGTTTAACAGAATTTTTAAGGCTTTCTGTTTGCCGCTTGGTTGCTTCTCTTCAGGATGGCGTGGTCGACCCGATGGACAGCACCCTGAGAGACTTCTGCGGCCGCTGCATCGAGGAGTTCGTCAAATGGTCGATCAAACAAACCACCCCCAAGCAGCAGGAGAAGAGCCCCACCAACATGAAGTCCTTGTTTAAGCGCATCTACAGCTTGGCTCTCCACCCCAATGGGTTCAAAAGACTCGGTGCTGCCTTAGCGTTCAACAGTATCTACAGACTGTTCAGGTGTGATGCTTCTAGCAAGCTTTACCTCCTAAGTTGTGGTCCTGCCAGTTAATTGGGTCCTTAATTATATACTATGACTATTCTTTCTGTATGTTCCTTCAGGGAGGAGAATTCCTTGGTCGAACAGTTCGTCTTTGAAATTCTCGTCATATTTGTTGAAAGTCTGGCTCTCGCACACGTCGACGAGCGATCTATGGGTAAACATATTTCAACTTTATACACAGTACACTTTGTAGGGGTCTTGCTGTCATAAAAACATCAGGTGGGTAGACAGGAATGTCCGAACTCTGTAGTTTTCAGATATGGTGCAGAGACATCACAATGTTTTGCTGCAATAGAGAGTTAATAAACCAAAATGCAAAGCTTTGATATTTCAGTTGCCGTAGAATGTTTTTAAGCAGCGGAACATTATTTATTTATTAAGTCTTCTTATGCGGACATTTATTCAATCTGATCTGAGGTTGTGTTATATCCAGAGTTGCAAGTATTGTGTTTATTTATAGGACGGACATTTATTTGCATTCACATTTGACAAGATATGGATCCATTGCACATTGAAGGAAACTTAGAATTTAAAGCTCCTTTTACTTTTAAAGTGATGTGAAGCTTTTCCTGTGCTCTTTCATGCTCAGGTACGTTGCAGCAGTGCGGCATCGCCATCGACCATCTGAAAAGAATCATCAAACACAAGGCCCCCAGTCTCAATCAGCACAACGCTAAAAGACGCATCCCGAGGTTCGTACGGTCTGCAAGCTATAACGCAATCCTCAGAGCTGAAGCGACAATGATTTTCCTTTTTTTAAATTTTACTTACTTATATGTTCATCCATTTTTGTCTCATAATATACCACACATTATGACCTATCATTATAAAAGCCTGGTCTGCTTTATCTCTCTATGTATAAAAGTATAAAAGGCAGAAAAACAGAACAAAATGTACTGTATAATCACTTGGAAATGAAATTCAGCGTTACATTTCACACATTTTGTAGTGTAAATGTTCTTAATATGCCTTCATTTACTTTTCCTTTCAGGGGATTTTCACCCGACGACAAGCTGTACCTGTCAGATGTGGTTTTATGGCTTCTGGAACAATGCGGCCGACCGCAGACTGAGTGTCGCCACAAATGCATGGAGCTCTTCTACGAGTTCATTCCTCTCCTGCCAGGTGAGAACCAATTACTTAATTTCGAGAGCAATATTTCAAAAGATGTTTGAAACAGCTTTATGCTCTACTTGCCTGCTGCTACACTAAATGAATTCATTTTTGTTGCACTTTCTTGATTTAGGGAAGAAGTCTCCTCCTCAGTGGTTGGACGGCATGCTGAAGGATCACGGCACAGATTTCCTGATCTCGCGGTTCGAGGGTGGAGGTCTCCTCTCCCAGCCCACGCTCCGGGACCTGACAGGCCCTTTCAGTGTCAGAGCCACGCTGCAGTGGATGGACCTCCTGCTGGCTGTGCTGGACTGCTACAACACCTTCATCGGCTTGCACATAATCAAGCCTCAGTACATTCTTAGTAAGTCCTTTTTATGCAACAGTGTGTTAACAAACAGCTTGTCGTGTTTCTTTTGTTTGCAAAAAATTGTTAAAAGAAAAAAGCTCTCAGTGTCAGAGCTTCAGTTTTCCATCAATATTGACTGAAGGGATCTCAGTGAATGCCTCTGTTCTCTGTTTCAAAGGCTCAAAAGACAAATCAAGCTTTCTGAAAGCTCTGCATTTCTTTTTGACTGAGCTGGCGACTCACGAACTGGGAGCTGCAGAGAGCTGCTTCTCTCTGGGCGAGAGGACGTCTCACTTCAGCCCAAGAGAGGTGGACCAGTACAACTACAGCAAGTGCACCATCATGGTTCGCCTTCTGGAGTTCGCCTCAATGATTCTCGTCAAAGGAGACCAGGAGCTTTGGAAGGTATCAATGAATTACAGGCACTATGGTATTAAAAATCTAATTCTTGATTGTTTCTTTGGACGTTTTTACTTATGCTTTCCTAATTACATTCACAGCAACTGGAACAAGATATTCTGTGCGCAGTGTTTTTTGAGCTGACAGCGATGGTGGTGTGCGAGCCGTCTGCTGTGGGTTTCAACATGGCAGATGTGGAGGTAATGAAGAACCTACCAGAAGTGTGTGTCCCTCTGCTCAAGGCGCTGCTGGCCTCGCCTTACCGCAGTCGACTTGAAAGCAGTTTGAGGACAAAAATCTCATGCAAAAGGTAAAGTCAGGCTTTGTGCCACATTATATTTTAATAAAGTCATCTCGTAGTCGTTGTTGTCTCCTGAGGAATTATCTTTGATTCATTGTCTGACGCCACAATGATCAGGGACACATATGCCATTATCAATACCACTGATTGTTTGTTGTTTTCTGTTCCTTTCTAAATTTGTTCGCTGACCACCACAGTGTCGAGGAGCTGTGTGCTGTAGACCTTTACCATTCCAGCACTCTCAGCCGCCATGACCAGATGGAAATGGTGTTGTCTTCCTGTAAGCAGATTCACAAAGCTGGCTTCCTCAGCTCCATTCTGCACAGCAAGGTATGAACATTAACCCAGAGTAAGTTTGATATTTGTGGCCATGCAGCTCCTTTTTCATTATCATTTAACACTCAAAACATTTAGAAAATGAATTGAAGTAGCTAATTTCATGTACTGATGACATATGCAGGTATAAAAGTGTAATTATTACGTTTTGATTTTCACGCTGATCAAGGTGCTACCACATGTTTTTTGACTATATGTCCTCCTTAAAGGATTCAACCTACGCCACATCCCTCGGATCCAAACTTCTAATGACGGTGTACAAAGGCATAGCACCAGGTGAAGACAGGAAGGCACTTTCATCCTTGGACATAAACACCAGAAGAGTCGCAGATGGCCTCCTTCAGCTTGCCTTTTCCCTCAGTCAACAGGTTAGTGCTACGGTGCTGCTACTCTTTAGATAGGTTTGATAAAAACTGACAGTACTGGGACACCTATTGTAGCATTCGAGTCACTGGAAGTCAACAGACTACAGCAGTTAAGTAAAATTAAGCAGCAAATAGATTGTGGATTGAACCGACTCTTAGTTTGAAGACACTAAAAATATTTCAAGGCGTCGTGTTTAACAGCACAAAACACCTGGACCACTTTATCGATACAGTAGAATGAGCATCCTGCGGTTTTGTGCATCTGCCAACCAGTGAAGCTGCAGTTTACGTCCATGTCTGTCGTATATTATATCTAGTAAACACCTTTAGTGGTGGTATCACAAAGTCAACATCTGACCAAATGTATAATATCGTCACATTCTTCCTGTCTGTCCCTCAGTCATGGTGTTGAATAACGACCAAAAAAAGTGTTTTTGCAGAAATGTGGAACTTTTGGAAGTAAAATGACACCATTTTTAATTAGATATTTGTGTGATATTTTGTCATAATTAACTATTTTTGGCGGCGGTATCCCCCAGAATTTTTGAGGGCGCGCAACATTGTCTGGTAAATATGAACAAGTTAAATTTGCTGAGTTTGTGGGTCGCTGAGCAAAAACCTTTCATGGTGGCTCGCAGGCGACATAGCTACTGAGGTGCAGAGCAGTGCGCAGCCTGTGAGCCTGAGCTCAGGGCAAAGAAACCCTGAAGTTACAGACACGAATCTCTCACGGCAGAAGTGAAGCAAAAGTCATGTGTCAAAAGACAGACAACTGTGAGGCCCGCTTGACTTGTAACTGGTGATTTGTCTGTTTTTCCAGCTCTTGTAGCCAAAGACTTAGATGTTTTCATCTATTAATATCTTTGTACGCTTTGACAAATCTTTTACAAATCTTTTTACACATTCACAAATCTCACTACAGACACACAGATCGAGATACAGACTCACAACTCTTCATACACATTTACTAATAGTTTTGCGACAGTAACACTTATGGCCCAAAATGTGTTTTGTGAATTCACAGCTACCTTGATTTTTGACCCCCCAATATGGAGGACTGATGGTCTGTACTCATAGAGCACCTTTTAACCTTAGCTATGCTCGACAAAATGATTTACAATATGTTTCCTATTCACACACACACACACAGATCTAATCAGTTCATAGACAGCTGCCTCTTGTTGAACGTTATCATTCCTCTGCAGAGCGAGCAGCTGGTGGATCTGCTGTTGAACACCATCATGCTCTCCGTGCCGGTATCGGGAAGCCACAGCCACAACTTCCTGAGCTTCTCACACGGCGAGTACTTCTACAGCCTCTTCCAGACGACCATCAACACCGAGCTGCTGAGGAGTCTGGACGCCACGGTGCCACGCCTCATGAAAGCCTCCTCTCAAAACCCCAGCATGGTAGTTGCAGATAACGATCCCAGAACTATGTTGAAGCCACCGGTAAAGGAAGATAGCTGTGTTTCTAATATTTAATTTTATTGCTGTTGAATGCAGGTGAGTGTGTTGCTGAACGGCATGCTGGACCACAGCTTTAGAGAGCGCTCTGTGAGGAAGACTCAGGGCAAGCAGCTGGTTGAAGAGGTGCTGAGAAGATGGATGTGTCTGCAGTCGTGGTGGGAGGGACACTCTTCCACTCCAGAGAGCAAAACCGCCACTCTTCTGCTGCTCTCCAAGCTTTTACAGGTAAAGTTACTAAAAAAAAGAAAATAATTAAGCAAAATTAAAATTCTGTGAATGCATCTCTGAGCAATCATCAAAACAACACAGTGCAGTACAATAAAAGCCCCATCTTATGCTGTACTGTACCCATTGTTTCTTTTAATTTCTTGTCATTTTCTGCCCTCTCCTCAGATTGATTCCTCTGTCAGCTCTGATATCAACCATGACGCATTCAGACCAGTGTTTTCCACTTTCACGATGCTGCTGGTCGACATGAATCTGCCTCTCAATCTCAAGGTAACGAAGATGGTTTGACACAGTCCGTATGTTTTTAATTACTTCTATGCACTATATAGTTTTTACCTTTTTCTTTTTAAGTTACTTGTTAAAACACATGAAGCTTCGTCAGTTTTTTTAATGTTGAGTTTTCTCGACTCCTCAGAGCCAGGCCTTGTTGGTGTTGCCCTTCTTCACAACCCTCCCAGAGGAGCAGCTAGCTGAGCTGCAGAAAGCCCTCGACAGCCTGGTGGCTTCCCACTTCCCCATGCAGTCTGACGAGTTTCCCAAAGGCTCCCTTCACCGCAACAACTACATGGACTGTATCCGTAAGGTAAAGATCAGTCTTATCTTATATTAATAAGACAAACTATTTAACAAAGCAGACTCATGTGCTTTTAAAGAGGTTATTTTGGATGATCACACCTACTAACTCGACATTTCTGTTGTTTTCCAGCTGCTGGATGCCCTGGAGCTCTCTCAGAGTCCTCTCCTGCTCAAGCTGCTGGCAGTGATTCTGTGTCGAGACAAAAAACACATCATGGAGGAGCAATTCCAAACCTGTTTCCAAAGAATTGCAAAGCGGTCGGTAATTCATTTGCGGGAGAAAGTACTAAAGGTTTTATCATTTAGTTCAAAGACCAGCTGTGGCAGTGATTCAAAGGACCCGCCCTTCTGTGTTTGTCAATGTCTGATTAGGTCCAACAACGAGCGGCAGCAGCAGCTACTGTGCACAGTGTATGGGGTGATTCAGCAAGGCGATGTGCCGATGAGCTCCATGCTGCAGGCCATGATGGAGAGAGTCCTGCTGCCTCTGGCCTCCCACTGCAGCACCAAGGCCCTGAATGACTTCTTTGTGGCAAATGTCTTCGACATACTTGCTTTCCTGCTTAGTCGCTTCACCAAGGTTTGACTCTTAGGATCGTTATATTTGCTTAATTATAGGGAGATGTGTTTAGTACCCAGTTCATTAGCTGCTGTAGTTTCATTTGGAAATATGTAGCACTTTTCAAAACATTGTTAAGTTGTTTTTTTGATGTTGTTTTATTAATATCATCCATCCATCCATCCATCATCATCCATCTAAACATCTGTCCAATCTATCTATCCAAACATTTGGTAGTTGCATGACTTTTTTGGTCTCCAAAAGCCGCTGTTACTAAGATTTGAGAAACACAAGCCACTTGAAACAAAATCTAATTCTTTATTAATTTCAGTCAAGCGAATCAGCGTTTGAGATCCAGCTGCTGAAGAAAAATGGCTGCTACAAGCTGATGGAGCTCCTGTATTCACGGCTTCCCAAAGAAGAGGTTTACTCCAAGGAGTCCCGCATTAATCAAGCCTACTGTCGCTCTGACAAGACAGAGGGAAATGAGTTGTCCAAGACCTTGATCAAGTAGGAATCCTCAAAACAGTAGTAATGTCTGTTCCTTTGTTATGCCATGAATAAATCATGATTATGTTGATTTTATTCTGATTAGGTCCTGTATTGAAGCCTTCACTGAGAACATGGCTGGTGAGACTCAGCTTCTTAAAATCAGGAGACAGTTTCACTGCGCTGCGTACAACTGTGCCATCGCTGTGATTAGCTGCAGCTTCAACGAGCCCAAGTTCTACCATGGCTTCCTCTTCAGTGAGAAACCAGAGAAGGTACAAGGAATGCATTCTTTGTATAAATACATCCAAGTCACTCCAACACAGCAGCTTATCCTTTTAGTACAATGCACTTTAACTGATTAAAGTGATTCTAGACGACCTTACTGATTGTTTTTTTTTCTGTTCTTTTCCAGAATCAGTTCATTCTTGAGAACATCATTGATGCTGAAAGGACCTATAACTTTCCAATAGAAATTGAGGTGTGTTTTTTGTTTGTTTATGTGACAGCATACCTGAGTTTTAGTTCTGGTGTATTTATTTATTTCTTCATCACTGTAGGTGCCACTCGAGAGAAAGAAGAAATACGTCTTGATTCGAAAAGAAGTAAACGAGGAGAACGGAGGTAACGGAGCAGTTTTACTCTACTGTGTGTTCTGACTTTACCTCAAAGCGTGCAGCGTCTAGATTTAACTATTAGACTTGCCTTCATCTCTTTAAAAAAATGGTGATGTTTGTTTATTTATTTTGTGGTTTCTACAGAAGCGCCGGTGTATCTGTCCTCCCAGTCGTACATGGCCGACAGCAGCCTGAGTGAAGAGATGAGTCAGTTTGACTTCTCCACCGGAGTCCAGAGCTTTTCCTTCAGCTCCCAAAACCCAGAAGGAAAGAAACGCACTGTTGCAAAACGAGTCAGTGTTTTTTTTTCTATTTTAAAATACCTCTGAGTTTAATCATGAGCATATGATGGTCTAAAGATTACTTTAGAATTACTGTTGATTAGCATTTTTCTAAATAGATGGATTGTAATATTTTTATTGTGGGAAGGTTTGTTGATATGTTTTTATGTGCAGGAGACAGAGGAGACAAATCTCTCCCAGGATGCAATGGTGGACCTAGAAATGGATGAGCTCAACCAGCATGAATGCATGGCAGCCATGACTGCTCTGATTGGACACATGCAAAGGAACAACATAACCCCCAAAGTCGAACAGGTCAGTTGCATCATATAGTAGCCGAACTGGCTTAAGTAGCACAGACACTTGGCTCCAGAACAAATACTTTTACATCACCCAAATTATAAGAATTTAATCTCTCTCTCTCTGATGAATATAATCAATCTATAAATATTATTTAGGAACACCTATCCTTCCACGTTCTCTTGCTCCTCTTCCTGAAACAGGGAACTGTGCCCAGTGAGCTCCCACCATGGATGAAGTTTCTACATGGAAAACTGGCGAATCCAGCAACGCCTCTGAATATCAGACTCTTCATTTCAAAGCTCGTCATCAACACAGAGGAGGTGGATGCCCCCCTCACATTTATTCAGTCACAGGAGTTGTAAATAAAGTGTATTTTCCTGTATGTGACACCTCATTAGTTTTTATTAGCTTCACTTCTCCTCTCTGGATTTAATCTTTGCTCTCGTGTTTCTCCAGGTTTTCCGGCCGTATGCCAAGCACTGGCTCGGCCCGCTCCTGCAGCTCGTCGTCTCTGGAAACAACGGAGGAGAGGGCATCCATTTCATGGTGGTAGACATTGTGGTCACGGTGCTGTCCTGGACAAGCCTGGCCAGTCCCAAGGTTGGTCATGCTTCCATTATAGAGAAGATTCCAACACATGACACCAAATTAGCTGGAATTTAGTTAATTTTTAGAGTTTTTTGGCAAGCTGGGATTTTAGGAATTGTATAAAAGAAAGTTTTGCTTAGTTTTTTTGTTGTTGTTGCATTTTATTAAGGTATAAAATGATTTAAAGCACTTCTAGGCTATCATTAGTCACATGTTTTTATTTCAGGGTAACCCCAGAGATGAAGTCCTCGCCAACCGGCTGTTGGAGTTCCTGATGAAGCACAGCTTTCACTCCAAAAGGGCCGTTTTCCGCCACAACCTGGAGATCATTCGCACCCTGGTAGAGTGCTGGAAAGAGTGTCTGCATGTTCCTTACAGGTAGTAATTGTGCACTTTTAATTCTATTTAATACAAGCTAAGGTCAAAGGGCAAGTTAAACACAGGAGAAACAAGCAAGTGGAGCAGTTAAGGATGACCTGTTAGACATCAGCAGTGCCTTGGTCTGGAGAAAATGGATGTGGTCAATGTTCCTCGAAACCTGACTAGACTTGGCCTGTTGTTCTCAGCTCAAAGTGTGTCCTGATATTCACAAGAAACATGCTGAAAGTGCATTTTCTTTTCAACAAAATGGAACTGAGCTGGTCCTTGTTTTACCTCCTTTTCTTTCATAGTCTGATATTCGAGCGATTTTGCGGCACCGACCCCAACAGCAAAGACAACTCTGTCGGACTTCAGCTGCTGGGAATAATCCTCGCCAACAACCTCCCTGCTTATGACGCCACATGTGGAATTGAGTACGACAGGTAAAATACATCCACTGTGTCACCTGACTGCTGTTCGTTTGACGCTTTATTTGCTCATAGAAATTTGAATGTCTTTTTTTTAAGTTGAAATATGCAGGTTTAGGTGAACAGCCATGTAGTGAAACAGATGTGTGTGTTGTATATGTGACTATAAATATATAACATATCTGTGTGGCGTGTTTTATCAGGTACATCCAGTCCCTCACCAACAACGTGTCCTTTGTGAGGTACAAAGACGTCTACTCGGCTGCTGCTGAAGTTATCGGCCTGGTCCTGAAGAGTACAACTGAAATGGGCGATGTATGAACTTCCTGTTATAACTTGTTCATGTTTATGCCTGTGGAGAGCTCTGTTGGAAAATAATATTTATTTTGTATGTTAATGTTTAGGAGAAGTTAGTAGATGTATTTTATATCCTGATGATAAAACCCTCTTTGTTGTTTTTCCATCTTAAATTAATGACATGTGGTACATTAATGCCACCTATAACATATTTTTTCCCCGTTTGTATTTCAGCAACATCAGGAACTTTTCAGTCTTGCTGCAAACAAGATAACTAATCTGAAGAAGAAAGAGCTGGATGACAAGTTCATTATTTGCTTGAACAAAGTGTCAAAGCACTTTCCTCCATTTATGGACCGGTCAGTTGGTATTTATTATATTTTAATACAAATGTAATGCAAATGATTTCTGTCAGTGGTCGTGACCCAACTAAAATATGTGTTTTCTGATTTCTCTAATAGGTCAAGTTGTTGAGTTATTGACCAGCTGCTTCAAACTACAGTTTGTTTTTATTTAATGTGATTTCAGGTTCGTCAACTACGTGTTCTTCCTGCTGCCGAAGTTGCACGGCATCTTAAAGACTAACTGTTTGGAGTGCGTGCTGAGCCGAGCTGACGTCATTCCAGACATCTTCCTGCAGCTGAAGACCTCGGGCTTCGCTCAGATGATGGGCCACAGGTGAGTCCTAGCTGCATGATCAACAGGTTTGTTGTCTGCCTGGGTTGGTTTTTTTTGTTTATGTCTATCAGTTATTGTTAAAATTTGTTTAAACATTCATGTATAGTCCTGAAAAAGAGATCTTACCCATTACTTTTTAATGATATAATTTATGTGATTTATCAGTAAGTTAAGTGTTTACAGAGAAAGCTGATGATTTTTTATTTGTTTCTATTAATCAGTCAGTGTCACACAAAGTCCCAGTTTATCAAATACATGAGGAAAACATTAACATCAAATACTGGAATTCAAAGACCTCTGACATCCGGGACATTCTTCATTTAGCTCTTCTACTAACAAAAAGCAAATGAGTAATAATGAACTATGTCTCTACATATTTTACTCCTTTCAGGGATGAAGCCAGACAGAGAGTGTGTCTCGACATCATCCACAAGATCATCGCCCTGCTGAGTCCGTCTGAGCTTCAGGAGCTGCTGGGAACCGTGACGGCTTTTGTCTCTCACCCGTCGCCGGTTTGCAGAGAGAGGATGTACGACATCCTCATGTGGATCCTGGACAACTACGGGTGAGGGCTTTGGGCTTTTTTCAGTTTTGTGTCACTGTGGCATCATTCATGTACGATGACTTTGCTAATCGTTTTTCTCCAGTGATGAGGAGAGCATGAACGACAGCTGCTCGGCGGAGGTTTTGAATGCAGCTAAAGAAACACTGCTTCAGGGGTTGTCAGAGGAAAACCAAGGCCTTCAGTAAGCACCACGTAGACAACTGATTGTTGAATTGGTTATTTAATGCCAATATTTTAATGGTCTGTATAGAAATTGTTCTGTCTGTACAGAGTTGTTTGAGCTGAACAGACCATCCCTATCTACTGTCTTTTTAGGCTTTATGTTCGTAACTTCTGGAGTCAGGAGAAGCGGCTCCCCACTGCAACCCTCGAGCGAATGTTGATGGTGCTTCGCTCTCTGTACTCCTGTCAAATAGAGAAGTGCTTTTTGAGCTTGGCCACCAACCTGCTGCTGGAAATGACCAGCCAGAGTCCTGACTTCCAACGAAACATGTTCGAGTATCCTCTGTCAGAGTGCACCTTCCAGGTCAGCTGTTAGTTTTTTCTTTGGGTGAACAAATCAAGTAGTTAATTTAGGGTTTTTATTTGTACATTACTGATGTGCTCGTCGTGTTTTTTTTCCACTCTACAGGACTACGTGATTGATTCCAACTGGCGCTTCAGGAGCACCGTGATGACTCCCATGTTCGTTGAAACCCAAAGCTCTCAAGGCCCTGAGAGTGTGGCGGCATCCCAGTCTGGATCCATGAAGGGGAAGCTCAGAGCCACTCAGACTACATTAGAGTTCTCCCAAACCCAAGCAGCAGGTGCAGCTGTAGTTCACGATCTAAACATAGAAGCAACACTACTAAAAAAAACTGCTCAAATCACTTTATTCCAGATTTCTGTGAATAATGGCTTCTTCTTAAAAGTAGCTGGAAATATGGCTTTTACTTTCGGTCGGAGTTTTGTTTGTTAGTTTTCAAGCTAACAGGTTGTTTTTTTTGTCCCAGGTCGACGTACAGCATATAACTGGCTGACAGGCAGCAGTGTGGATACGCTAGCAGAGTACACGCTTGGCTCCGAGTCGCTGTCGTCTTTGTTGGTGTTTGACAAGAAAGCAGAGAGGCAAACTGCAGCGAGGAGACCAGTGGGGGAAGGCTTTGGCCTGAGGCGCCTGACTGCTTCTACAGATGAGGTGGACAGTCGCACGAGAGGTCGGTCTCCAAGAAAACACCCACTTAATCCAAATACTGAGCAGTGCCTGAATGTAGATCTCTCTGATCAATCAAGCATGTGTACAGTTTTAATTGTAAGTCAGTAAATTAGGGTATTTATTTGAGCTATAAAAAGTACAAAATATCTGCCGCAGCAAAAACGTTTTGTTTTAGCGCGAAGAGGTTAAACTTTCAATGACATGCTGTAAGTGTTTTACGTTTTGTTTTAACAGCTGAAAATGAGCGACGAAATAACATCCTGAGATTGAGACGCAGATTTCTCAAGGATCAGGAGAAAGTCAGTTTGGGGTTTGCACAAAAAGAGATCCAACAGCAAAGGCAGAAGAAGGTACCAGGTTTCAATCAGTAGCCAATCAAATCAGCATGTTTGCTGTCACTAACTTTCACAACCTGCGAGCGTCCCTAACCATCAGTTGTTCTGTCGGGTGTCCCACAGGAAGACAAAGCTGACCAAAGGCTGCGAAAAGAGGCTCAGGTGACTCTGTATCGTAACTACAGAGTGGGAGACTTTCCAGACATTCAGATTCCATACAGCAACCTCATCGCTCCCCTTCAAGCGCTTGCACAAGTAAGACTGCTGCTGCTTTCTACATCCACCCTGAATAGTTTCTTTCAAATGTCCTGATCATGAAGAAGACAAAACTTGGATCACCTTTGATCATTAATATTTCATTTTCTCCGCGTGTCGCCTTCAGAGAGACCCAATTTTAGCCAAGCAGCTGTTCAGCTCCCTGTTTGCCGGCATCTTCCAAGAAATGGAAAAACTACAAAAGCCGGAGGAGAGCGGGAGGATTAAAGAGGAGCTGCGGTGCAACTTTAATACGTTCCTGAGCAAGAGTACAATCTGCTTCCCTCCATTTATCGCATGTGTGCAGGTAAGAGGCTGTTTTCATGTGTGGAAATCTTAAGATCTTCAGCATTTTAAGATCTGTTGATGAATGTAAAATTGTACAGTTTTTTTGAAATGTTTGCATCAGTTTTCCAATTTCCCTTTATATTATAACTCCAAATAAGTGATGATGCATCCTCCACAGTACCCCTTCCTTTAGTTTTAATGCACTGCTGTTTTTTCTTAGGATATGTGCTACCAGCATCAGGAGCTGCAGCAGGTCAGTCCAGCAGCCATCAGCTCCACTTGCCTCATGAGTCTCCAGCAGCCATCAGGCATCCTGCTGCTGGAAGAAGGCTTGCTGCTTGCTGCAAGTGTCCCAGAGGAACGTCCGGCCAAGCGGGCACGAGGACGCAAAGAGATCCCCCCAGATACCAATAAATGGATCCACCTCGCAAGGTACTGTAGGGATTTTGACTCTGCTGGCTTGGAGTGTACATATTAACATCAAGCACACTAACAAAATGTAGTTTGACACTTAAACCACACTTAAAAATATATATGAATCTTATTGTTAATCAAAGCACAAACACAATTTACAAGCTATATATTCTACATGAAGAAGTCAAGGGTTAGTTTAGGTTTAAAATACATTAGATATACAATTCAAAATAAAGACAAAAAATATTTGGACACCCAGTGCCGACTTCACTGGACATTTTTTTTCTCCGAGGCGTCCCGTAGCTGCTCAGTGTGATTTAAGCCAGGGGTCGGGTGGGTTCAATCTAATAAATTAGATTACTTATTACTTAAGTCTACTCAAAGATCCGCTTCTCTTGCTTGTATATATGTTTTTTTGACTGATATCTGGTTACTTTGCTTTCAAAATTTCTCGTCCATCTACATCATTGTACTGTAGCTCTTCAGGCTCTGCATTAGACATACACTCACCTTTGGATAATTGTAAATGTTTCTTAAGTCTAATGTTGAATGTGCTGTTTGTGTCCTCTGCTCTAAAGGCTTTACAGATCGCTGGAGGACTATGATGTCGTGCGAGGCATCTTTGGCGGTAAAGTTGGGACCAAGTTGATCACCTGCACTGCTCTTCAGGCTGAAGCCAGCACTGACTTTGCAGAAGCTGTGAAGCTTTACAACGAGGTATGCACGTCTTAGGTTTCTCCCATCACAGTAGAAGCTGGTAGCATGTAGGCAGCATGTCAGGGGGACATGGACTGATGCAGTTCTACCAGATCGCTTGCTGTGTGTGTAGCACTGAAGTGTCAAAGTATTTACCGTCTTCCACACTGACAGGCTCTTAACACTGAGAGCTGGCCTGACGGTGAACCCACCGACTCTGAGAAGGACTTCTGGGAAATTGCAGCTATGGAGGCCTACAACCATTTGACCGAGTGGAAGTCTCTGCAGTACTGTTCCACTGTGTACATTGATGACAAGTCGCCACCCAACCTGGAGAAGATGTGGTCAGAGCCTCTCTACCAGGTAACAGAAGGGTCATTAACGGGTGACATCCTGCAGGTTTTAACTCCAACGAAAATTGTCTTGTCGAGCGTACAGTGATGGCTTGACATTAAAACCTACTTCATGTAAGCTCAGCTCTCTGTGGCATGTTTATTCTTGGCACTAAACTCATCTTTAGTAATAAAATACAGCTACGGTAAATTAAGCTTAATCTGATAAACATGTAGTGACATCTTTGGCTTTCTAAAATGCCATTGAGTAGGGGTCAGGTACGTACACATGAGCTGTAATGCTTTGGCTTTCTTCCCCGTGTGTTAGGACATGTACCTGCAGCACATGATCCGCAGCATGTTGAAGCAGCTGCAGCTAGGCGAGCGGGACCAAACTCTCCTCAGCTTCATCGACAAAGCCATGAAGGTGGAGGAGCGCAAAAAGCTGCTGGAGAGTCACTACAGCCAGGAGCTCAGCTTGCTCTACATCCTGCAGGAGGACTATGACCGCGCCAAGTACTACACCAACTACGCCATGCAGCTCTTCATGGAGGTTCGTGTTCTTTTGCTCTCGTCTGCTAAGTTTCAGATTAATGAAGATAATTAGTAATTCATTCAAATCCATGGAAAATGTAAGAAAAAGATATATTTTTTCCAGTGCAGATATCTCGTTCTTGTCTGTCATCTCCTTTAACGAGATTTTGCACTGCAATAGTAGCCGCTTATTACGAGCTAACTAGTCTTGTTTATCTTTTTTTTTTCATTTTATGGCGATTGGCAACAAACACTAAGGTGCAGTACTGCCACCTACTATATAGGAGTGTCAACAAGCATGAGATTTTT
>NW_007580261.1:0-10033 GCF_000690725.1 Stegastes partitus | reverse complement strand
CTAAAATTAAGCGAATGTGTTACTATCAGCATCACAGCATGTGTTCAATCCGTCTCATACAGAGTTACTCCAGTGTGGATACGCTGCTGGCTCAAAGCCGGCTGACCATTCTGCAGTCGGTACAGTCCCTGACTGAGATCCAGGACTTCCTGCTCTTCATCAAAGGAGACGGTGCGTGGATGCTGGAAACTCAAAGAATGAATGCATGAATAATAAGATGCACAGTCATTTAATATGAATAATGAGGAATCACTTTGTCTTTAGTTCTTTGATTAAAACACTGTTTTTGTCCCACTCTCTGTCTTTGTATTGATGTTTTTAGTCTCTGTGAGCTCAGTCAAGCACCTCATCAGATTGTGGACTGAGCGGTACCCTGATGCCAAAATGGATCCAATGAACGTATGGGATGACATCATCACAACTCGGTGAGAAGAAAACAATCAAAGACTTTGCACACAAATGTTCTAAACAAGCACAATATCCTGACACAGCTTCATATTTAATCTCTACGGTTCAGATGTTTCTTTTTGGACAAGATCCGGGAGAAGCTGAGAGTCAGCGCTCCCAGCGACAGCATGGAGGTGGACAGTTCAGAAGACCCAGCAGGCGACATCGAGACGTTAGTGAACGAGTGCAAGTTCAGCATGAAGCTGCACATGGCCGACAGCGCATGGAAGCAGGTGAAGAAATCTAAGAAAGAAAAAAAGAAAAGGTGTTTTTCTGTGCTGTCACGCGGTATCCTGTCAAACTCATCTTGAACTGCAAATGTTTTCAGAATAACTTCCCTGTTGCCACCAAGCTGTTAAAGGAACTTCACAGAGAAGCCAAAACAAACAGAGGCTGGTTGCTGCGGTGGGTCCACAGCTTTAGCAGCTACACTCATAAACGCAGCCAGACCCACGGCCCCGTGGAGCAGATCAGCACCGTGCTAAAGACTGTCCCGCTCCTGGGTAGGAAGGGAAACGAACTCCTGAAAAGTGCTAAATTAACCACATAAACAGAATAAGTTAAGAAATGAAGTCGATGAAAGACGTTGAGATGTTTAACTGTTTGCTCCCTCCAGAGGACGTCCAGGCCGACTGTCAGAGTGCCGCAGCCAGAGTCTTTAGATACCAAAAGATACTTCAGGGTTCATCTTTCCACATCTTGGCCACAGCCGTGAGCAAAAGCCCCTCAGTCCTGGGAACTATTGAAGCTGAGAAAGCAGAGAAAGTTGTTAAGCTTTCTGGAGCTGCTTGGCCCAATAAAAATCCAAAGGTACTCAACTTCACCTTTTTAAATTGGTTATTGGTCATTTCAATAATAAAACATGGATGATGGCAGTATACCATAGGGGGTAAAGTGTTTGGATGGACCATTATATCGCTACAAATGTTGTTATTTTTCCTGCAGGAAGTGGAAGTGGGCTTACACCTACAAGCGCTAAAGCTGCTGTGTGAAGCCACCAGGAAGGCTGATGAGGAGCTTCAGTCTTACAGTCAGGACTGTGTGGAGACCAGCGGCATTGTGGACACGTACATGGCTTTGGCTAACTTCTGTGACAAACGGCTACGAGAGGAGGAGCAGAGTGATGCTGGTGAGTTAACTAAACTAACTAACTGGGCAGCTTTGTTAAACACTTAATTGTGATTAGAAGTGAATTGCAGAAATCATTCTTGGTAGTTTCATTCACAGATTTCAATTTAAGCTCCTGCACTTTTGTGTTCCACTTAAATAAATACATCTACTTACACACCAGTGACACAGTGACCTGACTTGTTAAGTGGGATAAGTTTAGCCAACAAATTTCACACATTCCATCGTACTGTTTTTCATATTATTTCTTTTTTTAATTACTAATTTAATATGCAGCTACAGTCGTGACTCGATAATCCGACCCTTAACAATCCGACAACTTTGCTATCTGACAGGCTTTTTGGAAAAACAAACAGAACCCAATAAAAACAGCCTTAACATAGCGACAGCCTTGGATTCTGACTCCGACATGACATTTTATGTCATCAATAAGGATAACGGCGTATTATCTGACTGAACAATCCCACACATTGGCTACGTTCACACTGCAGGACTTAATGCTCAGTTCAGATGTTTTTGTGAAATTTTTTGTGAGTTCCTTCACGTTTCCAGTTCAATGCGACTTGTATGTGATCTGCTGTGTGAACTTCATACGACCCAAAAGTGTCCCGCATGCACAGAAGAGGACACGGCGCCGTCACACGCAGCGAGCGTGCTCAGTGTTTATGGAGGTAGATATGTATGGTGGCGGTGGAGCATATCTGCCACTCGTCCGCCGCCACCGATGGTGGAAACAGAAGTGTGAGCGCTAACTAAACTAGCATCAGCAGCCAAGTACTGTCTGTGTGTTCACTACTGTCTTAAAGAATTTTTAAAAAGTGCATCTCAGCTGATTATTTCCACTGTTCATGTGTTTGGTGACAGAAGGCCAGTTCCCAGACCTTCTCACTCTGCCCGTTCACGTCGTGGAGAGCATGCTGAAAGCACTGAAGATGAACTCCGAGGAGGCTCGACTCAAGTTCCCACGTCTGCTGCAGATCATTGAGTTGTACCCGTCTGAGACGCTCGACCTCATGACCAAAGAGGTTAGTTTATGTGCACTTGCAGTAATTGTGTTATTTTGGGCTGGTAGATGAGCTGTGTTTTGATTTACACAATATGTTCTTTGTTTTTGCACTGGTCCCTGGAAATGTAACCCACTGCTGACTGTTTTTTTAGACAACAATGTAAACCAACACTTTGGAAGTGAAATCCTACATCAGTGCTGCCACGAAGAGGCTTCAGTTTGATTTAATGTCTTATCCTATGATGCAGGTGTGTTTTAGTTTTTGACAGCGATGGCATCTGTTTGTATTTAGATGATGTCCGTTCCCTGCTGGATGCTGATCAGCTGGATCAGTCAGATGGTTGCGCTGCTGGACAAGCCGGAGGCTGTGGCGGTGCAGCACTGCATTGGGCAGATAGCAGAGTGCTACCCTCAGGCGCTGGTTTACGCCCTCATGATCAGCAGCGAGAGCTACCAGTTCGAGAGCTCGGCTGCAGGTCACCAGCAGCAGGAATTTGTCAACAGGTAAGAAAAAATCACAGATTTTGTTTGTTATTAAAGGTAGTGTGTTCACAAAACCCCTATTTAGTTCTCTGACTATTATGTGTACAGGCTCAGGAGCATGCTGGACAAGGGAGGAGCTGTGAAGAACTTTGTGGATGCACTGCAGCAGCTCACAAACCCTGAAATGATTTTTAAGGTAATGAGTTCAACCATCAGTTTAGCAGCACGCCAGCTGTTGGGATGTTTTTATCCTGACATTGATTCTATTTCATTTGGTCCACACAGGATTGGTGGGACGGTGTGAAGAACGAGCTGGAAAAAAGCAGCTTTGACAAGAAGCAGATGGGCAGCATGTACAAAGAGATGCACTCGTCGCTCGCCGATCGCAGCGCAGACGGTCACGGGATGTTCCGCAAGAAGTTTATTCAAGTCAGTTGTTTGCTTTGTTGTTGTTGTTGTTAATTCTACTATAGAACCACCTTTATTTTTATTTTTTTGTAAATTCCAAATGTAAATCTTCAGGACATTTTTGATCCGTACATTTGTAATATAATAATAAACTTTATTTATCAAGCACTTTTCAAAACAAATGTTACAAAGTGCTTTCCAATAAAAATATTTTAAAATAAAATAAGAACACAGAATAATTGATAAAAGTAGAAGCACAGAAATAAAGCAGGAAACTATAAAACTTAAATAAAATCAGGAAAAGCTCTCAGATAAAAATGTGTTTTAAGAAGTGACTTAAAAGAGAGCACGGAATCAGCCGACCTGATTTCCTCGAGCAGGTCGTTCCAGAGCCTGGACTGAAAATGCTCTGTCCTCCTTCAGCCGGGCCTCTGGGAAGGTTAACAGACCTTTGCCTGAGGATCATAAAGAGCGTGGTGGACAGTACGGTGTTAGAAGGTCGACAATGTAAACAGGACAGAGACCGTTGAGTGCTTCAAAAGTGATTAATAAAATCTTAAAATCAATCCTAAAACGTCCTGGCAGCCGACGTAAAAGAGCTAAAACAGGCGTGATGTGCTCACGTTTCCTCTTCCTGGTTAAAAGTGGACACTTAACTTAAAGTACTCATGCAGCAATAATTACTGAAGTGTAACCACCGGGTTCTGAGTTTCATTTTATTTCAAAACTGCTTCACTTACATTGAAGAGGATTAATCTCGTGACAGACCTTCCACAGTGTGGCGCACCAGAACTGACAAACTGTAATAAGAATGTTTTATTAGGGTTTTATACGGTGATGCTGCAGCAATGTGCTGCACAGTGTTTAGGTTGAATACATAATGTGCACTGGCCTGCAACTTTTTGAAGATGTTTTCACACAGATAGCTGGAAAAAACTAGTACATTTTTATTTAAAATAGGTAGCTGCTCTCACACGTTTCAGTGGTGATACAAACGCAGGCATCTTATTACCATACAGGTATAATCACAGTTGAAAGTGTGCGGTAAAGAGTGGTAATGCAGGGAAATTAATATATGATTCTGCATCAAAAATTTAAACAACACAGCTAAAAATGAAATCCAGCCAGTCAAAAGCTTATTTTCAGTTTTGGGGCTCGATCCAGAGACCAGACATACAGCAACAAATGAAGACGCTTGTAGTAGTAGATAGATAATTATACTTTATTTGTTCTTGTGTTACAGCAATACAGGAAGCAGTAGAAGCTGAAGCTAGTCGTGATAAATGGTTCTGAAAACACTGAACAAGATGCCGTTCCTAAAATGTCAGTTATTCTTTCCAGAAATTTTCTAAAGAAGTGGAGAAGCTGCTGGGAAGTGACGGCAGCAAGCTGTTCGAGAAGAGGAAAGACAAGAGCTTTGTGCGGCGGGTGGACGAACTGGCAACATCCATGCGTGGGTTTCAGAAGGAACCGGGGAACCTGAAGGAGTACTCGCCCTGGCTGAGCGGGTTTAAAGCCGACGCATTCAGTAATGAGCTGGAGATCCCAGGTCAGTAGGGAGAAACCTCACTGTGTTTAAATCATCAGAACTCCTAAAATAGTGTCCGTGTTGATCTTCTGTCTGCCAGATTTCTTATGTGCTTACTGGTTGTTTCTAGCTTGTATTTAACGGCCTGTCATTAATATTTAGCAGTAAAAAAAAAATAAAAACACTGATGAGCTGTTTTCTTTTCTCTTGTTGTAGGACAATATGACGGCAGATCCAAACCACTACCAGAGTATCACGCTAAGATAACTGGCTTTGATGAACGGGTACGCTTTTGTCAACTTTCGATGTAAAACAGGACAAGTTTAAAGATCTGAGTGTGAAATCCCTTCAGGTCCTGGCCAGTAAGTTGTTGTGAATCGACGTCCTGCAGGTGAAAGTGATGTCTTCCATCCGTCGTCCCAAGCGTCTGATCATCCGTGGAGACGACGAGCGCGACCACCCGTTTCTGGTGAAGGGCGGCGAGGACCTCCGCCAGGACCAGCGCATCGAGCAGCTGTTCGGCGTCATGAACATCCTGCTGAGCCACGACACGTCCTGCACGCACAGAGGACTGCAGCTGCGCACCTACCAGGTCATTCCAATCAGCACCAGGTACGACTGTCTGTCCACGTCTCTGATACACCCAACATGTAAAATAACACAATAAACGTAATATTACGGAGCAAAACTGTCAAGAAACTGCCTTCGTTTTGTTTACAGAATCGGACTAATTGAATGGATGGAAAATACGTGCACTTTGAAGGAGTTCCTGACCAACACGATGACTGAAGAGGAGCAGCAAAGGGCATCGAGGTACAGGAGAAACACTTCACTGATGTTGAGCCTCTGTCCTGTGATGAAGGTCAAATGTCATCTTTACTACAGCAGAAAGTTAAAAGTTCAACTCTATAGCGTTTCAAAGCTTTTAGTTCAAACAAACATGCATACATACAACACATCAGCACGGGAAAAGCATAGCAAACGAGGATAGAGAGACGACAGGACAGACACGAGGATAACAACACGCGACGACACCTTAAAGGAAGGCGAGCCTGTGAGAGTGAGGTTTAGCAGTTTCTTACAAAGACTCCACAGAGTCAGCAGATCTAATGGCAGCAGGCAGATTGATCCAGAGCTTCGGAGCAACAACCTCAAAAGCACCTCTAGATCTAAAAAGGGAGCGAGGAACAACCAAGAGGCCTTGATCGTTGGATCGGAGAGATTGGCTGGCAGAGTAACGGTTTATTAATTCAGAGATATATATATATATATATGGGGGCTAAGCCATGAAGGGCCTTATAGGTAATTAACAGTAATTTAAAATTTATTCAGAGTTATGTCTCCTGTACTTTAAATAATACACCAGAGACCAGGCTCAAGTGACCAATACAACAGTTTCTATGCCAGTGTGTGTGTGCAGGGGTACTGTGGTACTATGGTAGCCCAACAGGGACAAACTTAAGCTGTCAATACATAACATAGATGTGAGACTTGTGGCTGGTTTTTGTTAAAAGTCTTGCTGCAGAGTTTTGAGCTAGTTGCAGACGAGCTATGGAGGAGTGTCAAGATGGGTAGCTTTTAGATCCTCAGAGAAAAAAAAAAATCAAATGTTTGCTGTCAGCAGTCAAAAACAAGTATCTGATTACTTGTTGTTGTAATAAAACATGCTGTATAGGCTCAGTATGCTTAGCATGGTGTAATACAATACAGTGATCTGTTGTTATCATTTAGACGATGATAGCAGTGATGTGTTTCTCTTTAAGGTCAACTGAGGTCTACAGCAAATGGCTGTCAACCTTTGCTCCTAAACAGGATGCACCTGTTATCACACTGTATGCCTGGGCTTACAAGTAAGTCAGTTTTTTGAAATGCTGGCCCCAAAAAACAGTTATGACAACTGATTTAAATATGAGTTATTGTTATCTGAAAGCACGTTTGACTGTGACGAGCTGACACTTTCTTCTCTGCCAGGAAAGCCAAGCGTGCAGATACGGTGAACAACTTTACCAAAGTGTTGCAGCAGGTGCCCAGTGATCTGCTGAAGTAAGCTGAGTAACCATACAGCCTAACTGTCTATGAAAGTTTACAGTAGCAACAAAAGAGTTTCTTCTCCTTCTCGATTTCTAGGAGAGCTTTTCTGAAGATGTGCAACGGCCCCGAGGCCTTCTTGTCTCTGCGATCCCACTTCGTCAGCTCCCACGCCCTGCTGTGTGTGAGCCACTGGATCCTGGGCATTGGAGACCGCCATCTGTCCAACTTCATGATCAACATGGAAACGGGAGGCATGATCGGCATCGACTTCGGTCACGCGTTTGGTTCGGCCACGCAGGTTAGCCGAGTGGACGCAGTGGGATTGAACTAGGAGAGTTCTGATTAGTCGGGTGCAGCAGTATTGATGTGCATGTTGTTGTTTCTTTACACGGCCTAATGCAGAAGTAGATGCTCGGGGTTATTTACTGCTATGAGCGTCTTACTGTTGGTGTGATTTACATCTAAAGCAGCTTTGAACAGACACGACCATCACCTGTTTGAATAAACCTCTTTCTCACTTCCTCCCAGTTCCTCCCTGTGCCTGAGCTCATGCCCTTCCGGCTGACCCGACAGTTCGTGAATCTGATGCAGCCCCTGAAGGAGTCCGGTTTGATCCAGAGCATCATGGTTCACTCCCTGCGAGCCTACAGGGCCGAACCGGACCTGCTGCTGAACACCATGGACGTGTTCGTCAAGGAACCCTCTCTGGACTGGAAGGTGATCGGGGCTTCTGTTTGGGATTTCTTGAGCTTTTTCCTTCGTTTGTTCTTCTGCAGATTGGAGACATTTATAGTCCTGTATACAGAATAAAACAGTGTCAAGGTTTTTGATCGTCTCTCTGCACTGCTGCTGGTAAGAAGGTAGGATGTGGTTCCTGTTAGAGGTCGTTTGTTTCTCAGTGTAGATCGAGGTTGCATCAGTATTTAGTCATGCCTCTCTTTAATTTGCAGGAAATTCTAAATGTATTGTATATTTTATTGGCTTAATTTTACCTGAAACATGTTTGTCTATTTTCAAACTGCAGTAAAAGCGACTCTTGTTGTTGGTGTTTCACAGAACTTTGAGATGAAACAAATGAAGAAAGGAGGCACGTGGACTGAGAGCGTCGACACCAAAGAGATCAACTGGTACCCCTTACAGAAGGTGAACTTTGCCAGAAGGAAGCTAGAAGGAGCCAATCCGGCTGCTATCACCAGGTACGTCATCAGATCAGGGCAGGCCGGTCTGCCATGGAGGGTTTGGTCAATCGTAGCTTGAATCATTGATAATGATGATGAACAAAAAAACCTTTGTGATATAATGTTCAGTTTTCTTGCAACCATCCATCATAGTTACTGTACATTGTCTCCAACCCGTTATCAACCTCCTTCTCTTCCTCATTATCCACATTCTGCTTCAGAGGCTTTCTGGGCCTCCTTCATGCTCCTGATTTTTGGTTTAAACTGCAAAAACGTGGAGATTTCAAAACAAAACGCTGCAACTGGTCTTGGAAAAAATCCGAACTTTGCACTCTTTAACTTGTGTTTGTTTCCTCAGTGAGGAGCTGAAGCTGGGCTTCGAGAAGGACGCAGCCTTCCAGGGGATGCAGGCTGTGGCTCTGGGGAGCGAAGAGCACAACATCCGGGCGAAGCTTCCAGCGGCCGGCCTGTCGCTGGAGAAGCAGGTGGACTGTCTGCTCGACCAAGCCATGGACCCCAACGTGCTCGGCAGAGTGTGGGTGGGCTGGGAACCGTGGATGTGATCCTTTTTTTAGGTGTAAAATATTTCTACGTAGTCATTCTCAATAGTTGGAAAACATAATGAAATATGTGTAGGATAGAAAGCATGTTAAAAATAGTCACTGTTGGCTCGTCTCACCTGCTGCCTTTCTGCTTTGTGCCCTCTGTGGCGCGTAAGGCTCACTGTCTTTTGTAGCTTTGGAATAAAATGTTCTGAAAATGTTTCCTGGGTGTTGAATAAAGACAAAAAATATTGTAACGTGTGTGTGTGTTCACCTTTAATCGAGTGCAGCTGTGTGATGTAATTAAACAGATAATAGAACCTCCATCAGCTCACATACAGCCAGGCGTCTGCCAGGATGATTTCTCTCAATACATGCAACTCTGATCATGAAAAACAGCATTCAAGTGCAAATATTGTGGCTTATTCTGCTTCAAGGCTTCACCTCCTGACACAAAAAGCAGAACTTTTATGACCTTTGAACTGCTAAATGTCACCATGATTGATGTAAGACAGGAAACAGCAGCTGCAAGTCCTCGCAAAAGTAGAACTGGTTCCTTTTTTTTTTTTTTAATCAGTCTTGAATTATGGCGACATTTATCAGCCGTGACTCTGGACGCCTTATCGCTAAGATTTATTACAGGTGATAAGTCATAACACTGAGCCTCATCAGATCCCTCACTGTAAGGCCTGATAGATACTGGGTTTTATTTTTTTATGAGGCACCGTCTAGTCTTTTTTTAACCACCTGACATGGTTTCATTGCTGCTATTTAAAGTTCTTATCAGACACACTGGAGCGGTTGGATTAAGCTGCAGCCTGGACTCAAAACGGTTTAAAGCTCGACTCAGTTTTACTTTCAGGGCAATTTAGGCTCTCCATTTACTTCCAGGTGTTCTTGCATTAAATGTTTTTAATGTTTTATATCATCGGTGAAGGTTCTCAGTCAGTCATCCATGTCCTGGTGTATCTAAGGCCTAAAACCAGTCTGTTCTGAAAGAGGAGTTCAGTTCCGTTTTCGTGGTTTCGGTATTTTTATCATCAATCTTACCCAAGGTTATTTCTGTGACTACCTCTTTTACTTTCATACATTTCTTCTGAATTTAAGTAGAGGTTCAATGAGTGAGAATGCTTTAGATCTCATCAGCAGTCTGTTGCTGAAACCAGGACAGTGTGCAATTTGTTGTCTGATTGTGTAATTAGGGTCCGAGCACACCAGTGCAAGGACCCTATTGTAACCGTTGTGATTATTATTATTATTATTATTTATTATTATTTATTAT
>NW_007580260.1:23725-39265 GCF_000690725.1 Stegastes partitus | reverse complement strand
ATATTGCAGTGAAAAATGAGCCCACAGTGAAGAAAACTGCAACGAAACCAAAAAATATGAATCAATTTCTTGGGGTTCTGAGGTTTAAAGCATCTTTGATCACCTGGTGCTGGATGTAATATACGTTTTTTTGGTGTATTTTGACCATTTAGTCCCTGATGGCTGCTCAGAAAATCCTTCTTTCCCCCTTTTCTTCTGCGACCCTGTCAGACGGTTAGTTTCGCTGGGTTTGACTGTCCCTCTTGTTTGGCGGCTGAACACAAGCCTGCTATTTGGATGCTGCAGCCCGCAAGTTGCGCTTTTAGAGCGTAATACTAAGATTGTGCTGTGTAGTCTGTCTTTGTTTGACAAGTGTTTGAAAGGGACAGCACACACATATAACTCAGCATAATGAGATATGTCTGTAAATATGCCGGCGTCGGGAGAAACGATGTGATGAGGCGATGACAGAAAGCTGGACGAGGAGACAGACTGTGTATGTTGCTGCTGATGAATCGGCACTCTTTCGCCGACTGGTACGTCATTAAAAAACGGCAAATACTAATAAGTTCACATATATTTTGAGATATATCCTGTGAGAGGATTCATTAGCGATGCCTGTATTGTCTCTGACGCAAACAGTGGTACTAATATCAATCATAAAAACTGTTTATGTCGTACCTTTCATGCAATATTTCCACTGCATGTCCCTGCAGTGGAAAATGGCCTAATGGTACAAATATGTCTCTTGAATAAACTGTATGAGTTGACTGTTCTGTTAGTGAGCTAGCTAGAAAGTATGGAGAACCTTTTCTTCCTTTTCTGAGTCTTTCTATTAAAGGATAAATCCACTTTATTTAGGATTGTGCGATCTGGCCAAGTGGTCATATGATGATCTTTGAAGGCAGAAACGTGATCCACGATCTGAATCGTAACCCTCCCCACAGATTTAGTTCAACTCACGTGATCACATGATTAGTTGTGCATATGGTGGCCTGAGTACAAAGCCTGTCACTTCAGCTCACAGATTTCTGCATCCTGTTTGTGCTCAGATTATATTCTGAAAGCTCTGAGTGGAGGTGATGATTCGTAAGGCTGATGCTTGATCATTGCTTGTTTTATGTCCACAAAATAAGTTACAGCTCTTTGATGTGTAGTGCATCCAATGAGTGTTGTCCTAATAATGTCACAACCAATCACACTTTTGCCTTGTTCAGGTGACCTAATGTCAGCCTGGCCCATTATCTGATCTCATGTTCAGTATATTTTTAATTGATTGATCACTATTACTGGTTGGTTGCACAAGTAACGGCTATTCAACACTGAGTGATAAATGTTAAAAAGTTCTTCTAATTAAGCATATGTGGAAGAATTTTACAGTCAAACATTGTAACAGAACTAAATACCATCTGGACATTATTTACAATTTTGGTCTGTTTTTTAGCATTAACATGTATATGGACACTTTCTTTCCTGGGATTTTAATAAATATTATCTATAATTTGACTTCAACTACACCTCAGATACATTTTTACAGCATAGAATCATCAAACTGTACATTTTACTAATGTCCAAATTGGTTAGAAGAAGATACTGATGTTAAATACATTAACCCACTTGAAGTGGCTCTTTACAAACACCAACACAGAAAGCAGTGAAGGATGGTGAGAGCTCAGAGAGTTTTTTAAATGTGTTCAGGGAGGGAAGCAGGCCGGCAGGCAGGAGTCTCGGCCTGCCAGGCTCTACCTCTGTCTGGACGGCTGGGGCCGGGCCAGCTCCACTCCACTTCCTTTCTCTGTGAGAGAGAATGGACGGAAGTGGTGTTTGGGTGTGTATATGTGAGTGTGTGTGTGTGAGAGAGGCAGCCTTGCACGGCTGTTATTTTGTTTTTAAACCCCGGCCAGGCCTTGGCCTGAGTTTGGCACTTAAAGACAATAACAGAGGCAGCATTCCTGTGTGTGTGCTCGTACGGCGGCGGTGTCATTGCTGCGTGGGTCAAAGGCAGGGTCAACACTAATGAAGTACCAATGAGAGAGTGTCTTTCTGAGGGGGACGCTTACTTCTGCTTCAGTTCCCTCTTTCTGCCCTCCACACAGCCGCCTTCACTCTCTTTTCTTTTCTCCCTTTCTGTTTGCCTCCCACAGTTTGCCCCAATGCCGCCCCCGTTGACTTCTCTGTTGGCACAACACACTCACTGTGCCACACACACAAAAACTCCGTCATGGGAACAGAGGGGTGTAGCTGGTCAAAAGTCGCATATGTTTGTGTGCTTATCTGGATAACAACACTGTACAGAGTGATAAAACTTCTTTGCATTTTGATGTTGTTTTCATGTCGTTTTTTTTGCGGCTTGATCCTTGTTTTTGTGCATTCAGTGCAAAGATTTGAGGAACCCTTTTGTTTCTTTGTGATTCAAATGAAGTTGCATCACAGAAGTGAAACTGCTGCAGGAGCGAAAGCCTTTCTTTTGAGTGTTCTTCTCAAACAGACCCGATTATTTTGCGTATGAATGTTTGCTGTCATCCCAAACTCACTCTGTGTTTTCTTGTGAAGTTGTTCGGTACTTTCAAAGCAGCTTTTTCTTTCTACCGGCAGGTGCATTTATTTATTCAGATCGCTAAGCTCATTGCAGTCTGGGAAAGTTTTGCCTTTTCAGAACAGACTAGCCGTACAGAGAGGTCTGTTTGGCCTCTCATGTCTCAGAGAAGTGGAAGACGATGCCGTGCCAGATGTAAGGCTGCACTTCTGATCTGTTTTAGGATGAGATAGCTTTTTGTGTCAGCAGAGATGAGGATGCTTAGGGAAATAGTTTTTTGGATAATGGAAAACTGGGATGTGGTGGCCAAAAGTTGCAAATTCACAAAACAATCTTACCAAAATGCAAGTTTAACAGCTGGTCATGGAAGTCGTTGTTCAATTTGCAATGCTGTGTATTTTTCTTCTTGTCAACAAATTCCATGTAGAGACCAAAACAAATAATTCTAGATAGATACTGACAAATGGATTAACATTGAGCTATTTTATTATTATTATTTTTTTGACAAACACACAGGACATCACTGCCAGTCCTTAGACTAGATCTGGATCAGCTACTAGATTTACTGGTAAGCTGTTTTGTCAGACAGTTTTTATACAGTGAATGTTAAGGGCTAATCTCACCCAGATCCTACATCCAAATGAAGGTTGTAATTGTTGTGTGTAAATTCTGAATTATCCAGGTCTTTGTATTTCTATGGGCCTCAGTTGAGAGAAACTAGACTTCTCTTTTTAGTTTTGGCGACATCAATCCCTACAATTTATTCTCTTTCCCAATTCACATGGCTAATGTTTCATGAACGACCCAAGACTCATCTGCCTCAAGGTGTGAATGCTGCTGAATCTGCCTGGGGAGGGATCTCAGGACTGTATTATAGGTAACTGATAAAGAGTGCCGTAGATGTCCTCCTCTGCTTAGATGGATGTTCAACGTAGATGTCTTCTTTTGCTCATCTCTCAAGCTGTCTGTCTTCTCTGTCCAGAATGTGAACATCGCTGTCTTTAGAGGAGAGAGCCTTATCTTAGATAAGACTCAGCTGTCTACCGGCATCCAGAGGATCAGGACCACTCCACACTCACATCTTTGGTTCTAACTTAAGCTAAACATTCTTCAAAGTCCATAAAGAAGCTGCCGTCTACTGAAGCACTTAGGTTCATTTGTCCCGATTTAAGCTTAAAGAATAAATCAACAACTGATTGACTCATTGTTTACTATGTAAACACAGCTGGTTAACTAAACAACAGAAAATCAACAGGGTTTTTGCTGAACAAAGGAATTTTTGGCACATACTGAAGAGGATTAATGCAACACCAAACCAAAATCTCCAGGGCCCAAATGAGACTAACAAAGCAAAATATTTGAAGATAATACCTTAGGCTTAATGAACTTGTGTTTGTTCCCCTATTTTTTTGGGGCACTTATGGACCACAAAATTAATATATTAGTTTAGTAAATAGTCATCAGATGTATTCAGTAAAAGCTGCAGTTTTATGGGTTTGTTTTGTGATGCTCACACCACTGAAAAATCTGATTGAAAAAAATAAATAAATAAAAGCATTGTGTTTACTGGATAATCCACAGACTTTGCTTTTAGCACTTTTCATCGGATCTGCTCTCTAGTGAAGAAATAGCCTTTATGAAAACTGTTGACAGTGTGTCCTGTGGATTACCTGAAATAACTGGCACATGAGGTCTGCTAAGAGATAATGGAGAAACCCCCCGATTATATCACCCCATCATGGATTAGAGTACAGTAGAGGAAGATATCTTAAGAGAAGGAGATGTCAAATTTGGTTTAAACTACGTGAATGCCTAAAAACCTAATAAATGTTTTGTTTTGGGGTTTTTTATAGTTTGGTTTAACCAGGCTTTTAATTATGTGGGTGGAAAGGTGGACACTGCCATCCTAAAGGGTTCCTAATACTGTTCTGGGGAAGTTGTAGCAGGAGTCAGTCCAGATCATCACAAAGCTTTCAATGCCGTACTCTGAAGTGGGAGCCAACCAGATGGCAGCCAGCTCCGCCTGTTTACCCAGAAGGCTGTGGAGCTGGCCCTGCACCGCTCAGGGTTCCCCTGTCATTAAGAAACTACTCTGCAACCACATGCTACAAAAATATTACCGACATACGTGCAGAGAGAGCCGGTCTCTTTGAGCGGGACTCGGGACCTAAAATGGCCTGTTTAGGAAGCTTCCCCACATGACCGGGTTCATATTATACCGACCGAGAGAGAGGATTCAATTTCCTTGTGTTTTGGTTCCTCCCTGCTCGGGCAAATTGAAGGTCCCGCAATGGCTTGACCCAGCGCTGTGTTGGTGTGATAGCAGTGTTGTCTGCTGAGTTTGTGCTGTATGTGTAATTGTGTCATGGAGAACTCAGTCTGGGTCAGTAGGGTAATCCAGGACTTACTGCAGATCATGTGAGGAGAGCGAATGAGTCAGTCTCCAGCAAGGAGATGTTTGGCTTTGTGTGCTCCACTTACATCTTTGTTCTGTACACCACACAACACTGGTTTCTTTCGACACTAATTTCACCCAGAGACACTGAACCCACCAGATTTGTATGTGAGCTCATACATAAGCACAAATGTTTGCAGAAAAATCTTTTTGCAGGGCAACTAGAGCTGAAATTATGAGTCTAGTAATCAATTAGACAATCAACAGAAAGCTAGGTGATGATTTGAGGCATTTTTTCTGCATAAATAACTTGTTGAGAGGAAAATTCTGTTTTTTTCATTGTCTTTTCTGATTTAGGGTTTAGACTGCCAATGACAAAAAGGCATTTAACCACCCTGTAGGTGTACCAGCATCAGGCCAGATCTGTTGTTCAAATGCAGCTGCACTGCTTTTTATGAAGGATTTCACAGCGCTGAACATTCACTGTAGAGGCTACCTGGTACGACTGTGATCAAAATGGAAGAAGCATTTGTTCTACTTTATTTCTGTTGCATCAGATTCTGTAGAGGCGCAGCTAAAAACTTTAAGAAGAGGTTCAACAACTTCTGTGTCACTGCCTCATTATGATATGGCTGTTATTCACTCTCTGATTCTGTGAGACCAAGCATCATATGACACAAGAGTTTTCAGCTAAATTGCAGGCTGTGTTTACACAGAGCAGACTCGTATAGAAACAAATTGTAAATGTATGCAGTAAAACAGTTGGCAGTGATGATAAAATATGTGGTTTGATAGATGCTTTTAGAAATTATACACGAATGAAATCACAATCCTTCCATCCACCCATTATTTAGACATTGCTTAATCCTTTTGGACTGTGTGGGAGGAAGCTGCAGAACCTGGAGAGAACCCACACGGCACGAGGAGAACATGCAAACTCCATGCAGAAAGATGCTGGGTGTCCTCACTGTGATGTGAACCGGGGATCTTCTCGCTGCGAGCTGACGGTGCTAACCACTGAGCCACCTTGCAGCCCAAAATCACAATCATTCAACATATTTATTGTGAAAACGTCTGTAATTACACAAGATATCTCTCACTTAACGAACACATCTATGTCCAACTACAGAACCAATGCTTCTTTTTTTTAACTGTCACTAATTGTACATAATTGCATAAAGTATTCAACTTGAATTTAACAGTTATTCTGTTTCTTGAACTAATCCATGTAAGAAACTGAAGGAACCTGCTTAGTTCATGAAGAACCTTCAACATAAATATTCTTCAGTGTGCCATGAACATTCATTTTGGCAGCAGCCACTAGAGAGCAGCACTGGCGTGTTGGGAAACTGCCTGGTCACAACCTCAGAGGGCTCCGGCACAACTTTTCCTTTGTTGCAGCTGTTCAGCAGTTTTCTCATGACCCACATCACATGAGTTATTTGTCAAACATGCACAGTCCATGTAATCCAAGACAGACTAATCCAGACTTCTTATCGCTTTACAGATAGGACACTTGTTTGCTGGAGTAGCTGCTAGTTTGCCTTGTGGAAGTCTAATGACCACCTGGTGTTCTTTAAGAGGCTGTGTTTAAATAATCAAGCTGACTTTTCATTTCATTTCTTCTTCTCTTCTTTTGGTGCACCTTATCTTTCCCATTATCAGCAGCAGGGCCACATTGAAGCTACTTTGCAGCTTTCCTTGTATAAATGAATGCGATAACATGTTTGGTAAAAAGTGCACATCAGCAGCAAATAACCTGCTGCTGCTGCACACAGACAGACTTACACTGCGCCTCGCCTGCAGACTGTAATGAGTTTTAATTTTGCCTACAAGAGTAGTGGGCCTAATTGTCTGGTACTAATCAGGAGATATGCTCCTCTGCTTGCAGTGTTGCTTCATATGCTGCTATAAGACAGACACAGCCGGACTCAACTGAAGCCTGCTGTCTCAGCAACCACCCTGAGCTACTGGAATCTGTTTTACCCGTCCTTTATCCTCCCTCTGCGTACATCTCTCTCTTCCTCGCAGTCGGGGGCCTCGGCTGTCTGAGCAAAGAGAATTGCAGAGGAAGGAGAAAGATAACAGCAGTGGGAGATAATGAAAGAGTGACTCGGCTGGACTTGAACATGGTGTGGTGTGACTGCTATCAGACTGTGAACAAGTGAAAATGAATGTCACAGGGTAAGGATTTAGGTCACAGCTGCTTTTCAGTTTGTAAACAGACCATAAACAGTAACTGGCCATACAATAAGAGGTGGGCTTAAAGGGTAATGTCAGTTTAGTACTATTTGGGTCTTATTGAGGTAGTTCTGACCATCATATCTATCAGTTATAGTGACATTGTACTGATGGAGTTATCTGTGAAGATGGGAAAATAAGATACAAAGAAACACAAGCAGACACTCAGACAGCTTTGAAAATCCTACTTTATTTATTTGCATGGACCAAAAACATCAAAATATACTTTACATTGGTGGTGTGATCAAGAAGTTCAGAGACAGAGAAAATGTAAAAACTGTACTGTATTACATTTGGCTGCCATCCCCATTAACAAGTCTCATTGTGCAGTGAAACAGTGTTCCCAGAGTTCCTGCAACACTTGTAACACTGCCAGGAAGTCCTGTTATGCAAACATGTCAAGCACCATCTCCTAAACTGTGTGAAAACAGTGGCCATTTAACTTGAGTTTCATCTTGGAGGAGAGGAAGAAGTCACAGGGAGTTAAATCTAGTGAGCCGGGTAGTTTGGAAATTACGATTTTGTTTTTGTGGGCAAATAACCCAAGCGTAATCCCCATGCTGTGATCATTGCACCACAGTTCAGCTGGTTTGCTCTGAATGCCCAGACTCCTCAGAACGTTACACTAAGACTCTTCAATGAAAGTCCAACCCTGGTGGATGAATTCAAGGTGCACAATGATATTGCTGCTGACCTGATGGATAGTATCATCATAGCTCCATCCATCCTGCCATTATCTACACCCCGCTTAATCCTCTCTAGGGTGGCGGGGGGCTGGACTTAGGGCGAAGGCAGGATACACCTTGGACAGGTCTCCAGTGTATCACAGAGAAACAGACAAGCACGCTCACATTCACACTTATGGACAATTTAGAATCACCAATTAACCTCACCATGTTTTTGGATTCTGGGAGAGGGCTGGAGAACCTGGAGAGAACCCACGTTCCCCGGGGAGAACATACAAACTACACACAGAAAGATCCCAGGCGTCCTAACTGGGGCATGAACCAGGGATCTGCTAGCTGTGAGGCGACGGTGCTAACCACCGAGCCACCGTGCAGCCCCTGGATAGTACGTGATCATAGAGGCACATGTATATATTACATAGAAAATGTAATGGTGATTATCTATGAGACTGAAAATCATCTAAAATAAAATGTACTGATGGTATATGCATGTAAGAAAAGTCTGTATGTGTCAGCTCCATCTTGTGACTCCTGAAATAGATGGTCAGTATGCAAAGCTACAAGGAGCTTTAATAAGAATGTTCTTTGAACCCTCCATGTGTCATTGCACGTGATAGGAGACATTTTGCTGGTTGCAAAGTTCAAATCATGAGATGTACTCGAAACTAAAAATTGCACAGGGTTTACATTCAAACAAAAGCATGTGCGGATGTTCACACAGAATTTGTCGGTGCAGCTGATGACAGGAGGTGAAAATCAGGTGATAATCACACATTGGAGAGGTCTGTGACGCAGAAGGCAGAGTAAAAACTTTCTTTAAATTAATGCCTTGTGTCACAACTTCAGCTTGATTTAATGTACACAACGTTGTGTGGTGCACAATCAATCTAGTGGACTAAAGATCACTGACTGACATTTTTTCTTTTCTAAACTGTATTATGATTACTTGGTGTTAGATTTAATCAATGACTGTGATGGTCTACTTGTTTATATTCATGCAACACATCCAAACATATGCAACATAATGCGCAGAGGATTGTGGGTTAGAATGGCCAGAAAAGCATGCTGGCTTGCAAACTGCAAAATCCAACTGGATGTAGTGGGACATCCTGCTATTCTTGGCGTACTACATTTGACACAATATGTATTGAGACATTCTAATTCATTTTCTCACACACTAAATAGAATGGTAGTATGGATAGTAAAATGTACCTATTGTCTCCTGACAGCTGCTGCTCACATATGTGGCACATATGTGAGCGTGATGCACTCTGTGATCCCACAACATGAGCAGTCTTGTGTTGCACCTTGTAATTGTCATTGATTGTGCTGGTGAGAACAGTGCATCCTCATGGGCTTCTGAAAGTGTCTCTACAAGGGAAAAACGAAAATTACAACGAGCACTCTTAACTAAATCTGCAAAGACAGCCGATCTGACTGTACATGTTGGACTTTGTGAAGTGATTAAATCCCAGACGCTAGTTATTTCGGTGCGTATGAGATAGAAATATGTATTCGCCAAGCATACAAGCTGTGTAAGGCCATTGCTTCTAGCTAACTGCTAACATTAGCATGCTATTGTATGGCCAAATCCAAGTGTTTGAACTTCACAACTGTGGCAGACTTGCAGACCTTAATGGCACAACGTTGTGTGCTGACGGCAGTTCACTTTATTTCAAAGAGGACCTCTTGGGGACTTCCACACAGTCAAGGTGCAAGCTTCACCAGACTTTGTTCAGGAAATTACCCACAAGCCATGGCATTATGGATGTGAGGTATAAAAATAAACCCAGAAAGGCGTAAGGAATAATGAAAGTGCAAAATTTCACTGCAGTATTTGTTCCTGTATCAGAGTCTGGATCAAAGTTGTGAGACAACTAAATGACAGACCAACAGAAAGATCTGAATTTAACTGTGTTCTCACTGAGACACTGCTTTGCTTTAGGATTTGTCATCCTTGCCGCAGATGCTGGGATTTCCTGGTTACCTCTGAGTCGGCTCGGAGTAAATGAGCTGAAAACAGAAAGTGAAGAGGGGAGATAAAGAGCAGAGTGAATGACTCACTAATAGCAGGTTGTGTGCTGCTATTTCCAGGCGGAGGTCGAGGTTAATGAACAATCACTTTTCAGGACTCCTGTGATGTCTGTGTGGGCGTCTGTGGAGGTGGTTTGAGCTTCAAAGAAAGCACTTTTTGTGAATGTGATAGGAGTGTACGTAACACAAGCAGGGTTCACATCTGGGATTACAGCTTCTCTTTTATTACTTCCCTTAGTGGAGCATAAATCTGCTCAGTTAGTCAGTCTTGTTAGGCATCAGCTGGGCTCTGTGTCTCTTCATGGTGGCGCTCCTGTTTGCTTCTGTCACATTTTACTGATAATTGACTGCAATATAAAGTCTCAGACTGCTAGAAGTACAAAAACCCCCAAATGTCACACATTACAGATATTTTACTACTTCTATTTTTAATTTGTTCCCATACTTATCTAATCGTTGCTCTGTGTAAGCACAGCCTGCAGTTCAACCGAGTTCACCTGAATAGTCTCTGAATTTTTGAACATGGTACTACCAAATAGCTAGCTGGTCGCAACAGGAAATGTCTTTCTACCTCATGAGATGACCGTGTACTCATCCATTCCTGTGTCAGGAATCAACATCAGACCTCCCAGGGACCTTAAAATGAGTGGGTACTGTTGAGAAATGTGACTTGTTCGGCAAGGACAGTTCGAAAACGACTTCTTGAAGCTGGTCTGAAGTCACACAGAGCACGGAAGAAGCCCTTCATCGACGAAAGGCAGAGGAAAGCCCGGTTACTCTTTGCTGGGGATCACAAGGATTGGACTGTTGATGATTGGGCTAAGGTTCTCTTCAGTGATGAATCTAATCTTCAGTGATGAATCCAATCTTCAGTGATGAATCCAATCTTCAGGTTATGCCCACTTCAGCCAACTTACTGGTTAGGAGGAAGCCTGGAGAAGCCTACAGACCGGACTGTCTTGCCCCTACAGTAAAACATGGGGGTGGTTCCCACTGTTGCGGACTGCTTTCGGACTGCTGAAGCTTATAGGGAATCCAAATGTTTTGGATTGTTGGGTGTTTCTGTTTCTGCCTTTGTTAAGCGCTATGAGATGACTTGTTGTTGTAAATATGCGCTATACAAATAAAATTGAATTGAATTGAATTGAATTGGATCAGTGATGATCTGGGTTGTTTCAGTATGGGTGGAACAGGGCAAATGCAATTGTGTGAAGGGCAAATGAACCAGGTCATGTACAGGGCTACTCTTGAAAACAGTCTTCTTCCATCAGCTGGAAAACTCTTTCCTGCCTCAAATGACTGGATTTTCCAACAAGACAATGCCCCTTGCCACATGACAAGGTCAGTTAAAGCCTGGATGGAGAACCAGAACATTGGAACCATGCCTTGGCCTGTTCAATCACTAGATCTAAATCCAATTGAAAACCTGTGGAAAAATCATCAAACACAAAATGGAGAACCACAAGCCCCAAAACAAAGCAAATTTGTTTGAATTTGTGCAACAGGAATGGGCTGCTGTGACCGTAGAACAATGTCAGAAGCTGGTGGAGAGCATGCCAAGACGCATGGCTGCAGTCATCAGAAACAACTGTTATGAAATCAAGTACTAACTCCTGCGTGCATCATGTGACTAAAACAGACAGAAAAGAAAACATGGAATGCCCAAAAGCACGTGTTTTTGGCGGTACAATGCCATAGCTATTGATGGAAGAACTTAAGCGATTTTGGTTATTACCAAGAAAACCATGGAAAATGGCTAGACACCAGCTCTTAAATTAAAGTCTTATGTTGTTATCATTATATTTGTCCAAACAAATGTACTTTTAGTTGTACCAGACATTAAAATGAACAAGAAATTGAAGAATAAAAGGGTGGTCTACTAATTTTTTCTATGACTGTATCTTCCAACACGTTGCTGCCATTTTCATTTATTTTGTTGCCCAGATTTTTTCATTTTTTTCAAAAAATCTCAGTCTCAGGTGTTACCAGTAGGAAACGGTGACTATACAGATTATAGATATTTCACTCTGTATATTATATGTGTTTCTGTACTTGTCATGACTGACTCAGCAAGACAAACGGTAAGATAACAAAAAATCTTAGGTATTCAGATTTTTGTCATGTTACTCTTGCTGAGTCAGTTATGACTTCTTGGGTGTGCTGAGGACTGTAGAATTTTTGGTTACTTACAGAATCCGTTTAGTCTAGAGGTTTATTTATGGCATGCTTTTAAATGAGACATATAGAATAAAGTCATTTTGTTTAAATATTTTCTCGTTCATTTTAATCCTTGATTTGGTCACACAAGTTATTTAAGGTTTGTCAGAAAGTATTTCAATCCTGCTGGGTCCTGCTGGCAGTTTTTAGGGTTCAGAGGGTTAATACCATGATACCGTCTAAGATAAGCAGCAACCAAAACACCCAAAAAGAGACGAACAAGAAAGCTCTTCACTATCAGAGTCAACCACTGTGTGAAGCCTCGTGCAAACTCTCGTCACTATTAAACCAAACATGATTACAGGCTCATCTGTTTGGCGGCGCTCCCGAGACGCCGGGCCAGGCTGCCAGGAACGCCAGCTTCACCGGGCATATGTGCCACCAACTGTCCGTCTGAGCGAGCCTCCATGAAGAGTATCAATAATAACAGAAAATGATTACCCAGCTGACATGAGCCTGTTTATTATTCATCCTAATGGGAAAATGTTGAAGTCTTGTGCTACACAATGTGCAGGCATCAAAGGATTAATGAATGCAGAGCTCAGCAGTTTCACCATCAGATAGGGTTAATTCTCTCTTGTATGTTCCAGCTTATCTTTACCCAAAGATGAAATTATATATTCATGAATTTAAGTGAAACTCTTGAAAAGCCGTATGCTCCGTTTTTCTGACAACTGTAGGGGAATTATCCGACTGAAATAAGTAATCAAATATTTAGCTCTCACCCATCATGTTCGCTGATGATATAGAATTTACTGAGAAAGATAGATTTCATTCACCTTCGTTTAGTTTCTGTTTGTCTCTTTTACATTTCATATATATTTCTGTGGCTACATTTTCTACCAAGCAGTTCTTGAAGCACAATAGAAAGTTAATTAAAATGTTATATAATAGAATACTGTTCTGACACGTACATTACAGCACAAACAGCATCAGAAAGTAAAGAAATATATAAGAGAACATTGCTGCGGCTTAGTAGGACTTATTGATTTTGTTTGCTTTGGGAAATATGTACTTATATTTCAGAGGAAAATACTGTAGTGTTTTTTTTCACACATTGAACACATATATATATATGTTTACATTATGATGAAACAGTGTTAGACCCTTCTACACTGAAATAGAGTGAAAAGAATTGTTGTAGCAGTCATAAGTGTATGCACAGAAGATAAATCAGCAACTGCTTTGTCATGAACGACAAACACACTGATGACACTTTTGCTTGTTATCAGAAGCGCAAGTTTTTAGAAGCCAAACACACCGACAGAGTTTTGTTTTTTTTTTGCATTGAAAAACAACACATAAACTCACATTTCTACCACAGTATAATGTGGCATTACCACGGCGTACATATTCACATAGTGGTCGTGCCTTACTTGCCACTCCTTAAGCCCTGTGTCACCTACCTGCAAACTGTAATACTGAGGGACATTTAGGATGCTTGAAACCAGTAAATAAGGACTGTGTGGGTTTCTGTGTTTTCTTGTTGCTTGTTGTGCTTCAGTGCAACCTAAATGTAGCTGGTGTTTACATCTGTTTGCTTCTCTCCTGCTCCCTGTGCTCACATTTAGTGCATTTAACCCTAGTCAGGACTTTCATGTTGCCATACGTAGAAGGTCTTTCGGTATCAATTGGACCCCAAGAAAGAATACGTGCAAAATATTTGTTGGTGTTCATTATAGACTTTTATACTATGCTAAAGAAATTTTCTCATAAGTTAAAGTATTTTTGGTTCCAAATGCATGACAAATGTCCCATTTTTTATATATAAAAAAAAATCTTCAAAATAAAAAGAATAAACAGTAACCTTCACCTAAACCAAAAGTCCTGAACAGGGTTAATATAGCTGAGTTCCCAAATGAAGCTGTTTCCATTTGCATACTTTTCTGTTTCTGTTGTCAGACAACAGAATTAGTATGAAAACATGGCTGATACACAGGCTGGTAAGACTTCATGTTAACCAGCAGCTACTGCACAGCCTAAATATAGATTTTCTTTAACCACAACATCTGACAAACCCGCCATACACATGGATTAAAAACAATGGCTGTGCTGTGAATTCAGAGCTATTCCAAAGTGAAACGATTGCTGAGAGAGAGCTTTAATGTTTTTAAAGGTAGAACACTTTCAAATGTTTTTTGATCAGTTCGGCAAATAACAGAAAATTGAGCTTGAGGATCTTCTGGTTTTTAACGTTTGATGTCAGCTTGGAATGTTTATTTATGTGATAACAACAATCAATTTAACTGAACAATCATTTTTAGTTTAACAGATAATAAATATAACAGCTATTTTCAGGCGTGAAGTGTTGAAAAAGCACGGATCCTTTGTTCCCTCAGTAATCTTCTGTTAATTGGAGCCCTTGTTTTAAAGGTGTGAGTTTCTCCAGCATGTTATCAGCAGCTTCTCCTCTCTGACGCTCTGTTGCTGGTTTATTCAGAGGAGTGTTATGTCAGCTGGCTAAATATGACCTTCACACGTGTCCCGAGGGACCACTGCAGGCTCAGTGTGCAGCACACAGTAACACGCCTGTCAGCCACAAGCTGGTGATATACCCAATATCAGACGGGCTGAGGTTACCTGTTGGTGTGTGTGTGTGTGTGTGTGTGTGTGTGTGTGTGTGTGTATGGGTGTGTGTGTGTGTGTGTGCTTTAAAGAGCATAATACGCACAATTTAATACAACCTTGCCATAAGGCATGAACAGATCAAATTAGCTATTAGTTAGCTGAAGTGTACCATGGAAACATAAACAGAACAGGCAACACACACACACACACACACACACACACACACACACACACACACACACACACACTGCTTATCTTTGCTGTTGACTACATGTTGTAATTTATTTTCTCATGGACGAGCCTGAACAGTATTAGTGTGTTATTTTAAAATGATTTTCACCCCCTCACGGCTGTTGGGCCACCGGTGTACACGATCAATACGATCTGTGCAGGATGATAACACTGATGTGGTTGATTCAGGATGATCTGTGGTGAGACTTCAGCTTTTAAAGGACGTTTATCTGCTGACATTCATATCAACACACACCAAAAGAAGCCACGAAGTGTGATACCTGGCAGATTGTACCCCCGCCTCACACACGTAGTTTATTCATTCGTTTTATTTATTGTTTATGGGTTTATACGGACAATGGACAATACACTTAGTGTTCTGGATGTACAGTGAAAGCCCATTTCCATCTGAACTTCTTGGGTAAAGTCTACCAGTGATGTGCAAGAAACTAAATGTAACAGTTGTGAATTTAAACTGGGAAAAACAAACACAGTCAAACATGAAAATGAAAATCTGAATCAAAGTTAAACTGTTTGTTGTTTTTGTTCCAGTTTCTTCAAGCAAAGTCATTAGCCAAATTTTAAAAAACTATATGTTTAACTATTATTTATTATTAAGAGAAACAATAAGAAAACAAAGTAAATAACACAAA
>NW_007580260.1:0-23592 GCF_000690725.1 Stegastes partitus | reverse complement strand
AAAAACTGAACAAAATGTGTGATGCTTTGTTCATTTGTAAATATGTGTATATTGTTTGAGACATCTCCATGAAAGTAAGCATTTAAGTTTTTTTTACCCTATGAAACATGCAAATACTGTATATAACGAACAACCCAATCATTATAGCATTAAATATTGTGAAAAAATCAAGGTGTAAATAATTACATTTTCTCTGGAATAGGAACCCCTTTAAATAGCATTTTTTAAGGCATTTTGATCTCTTAAATACATCTAAAACTGTACATGTAGGATTTTTAAACAAACCTGTAAAATTATATTTAATTCACTTAATCAGTAATTTGGAATTTGAAGTACCTGAATATTGTTGGAAATAAAAATTCCTAAAATGGCATAATATTAAGCCATTTCTATCCCTAGAAAAGAATAAAATACATTGCAAAGCCCTTCATAATGATGTTTAATTTATTTTATCATTAATTTATAGTGAATTTCAGGTGTAATTGCTTGAATTTTGTTTAGAACAGAAATCTCTTAAAGTAGCATATTTTTAAGGGATTTAAAACAGTTTAAAAAGTCAGAAACATATAATATTATGTAAAAATCATTTAACCATTAAAGTACAAATACCTGAATATAGTTTGGAATAAACATTCCTGTGAATATTTCAGCAGTCTTTAACCACTTCAAAACAACTTAAATATTGCATATAATGATCAAAAAGCCTTTAATGTATGCTCGGTCTGCATATGTAAAAAATAAAACCCCCGACATAATTAACCTTAAATTTGAAGTGCAGTACCAGAATACCATTTGAAACATATTCCCAATGAAATCGTGATTTGCTGAGTTTTTGTTCAATCCATCTTTGCAGCCAGAGCTGATGTGCTGTTGAACGTATTGAACCTTGAACCTATAACTTGAGGGGCTGATGGTTTTTTAGCCAATCAGTGCTCAATACTGCAGGCGGTGCAGAGGTGCTGCCCCCTCCATCCCTGCTCTCACCTTGTTCCTAAGGGAGGGAGAGATCAATGTCAAAAACGTTCGGCTCTGTTACCAAATCAATACTTTTCTTTTTCTTCAAACACCACAAACATGTGCACACAGATAAGTCGACACATCTGGACAGATCTGATAACCAAACAGCCTCCCTCCTCATGCTGTTCGGTGTCATTTGATTAGCCCACACTCTGACCTCCACTGACCCCCATGTGACCAAGTTCTCCAAGACCACAGTGTCTGACCTCTGACCTCCTGACCTGCACTTCACAGCCCAGGGATAGCAGAGGATGTGTTTATGTTGTGGTAACATTGATTTATTTTCTGTCAGAAAGATGGAGGTGCTGAAGGTTACACAGGGGATGAATCAGCTGTTTTATGGTGGCTTGACCCTTTAGATTAAAAACAGGCAGTGCAGGAAGAAGCACTCAGATACTTTGGTTAAGACCCAACATCACGGTTTCAAAATACTTCAGTACATGAAAAAATCCTTCTTTAAATATTATCTAAAGTGCCTATAGAAAGTTTTCAGGTGTATTGGAAGTTATACTTTTTTTATTGCTTCTCAACATTGAATCGTATTCATTATGTTTTGACTTTTGTGAGAAGACTTTACAAAAAGTTACCGTTTCATGTCTAAGTGAAAACAGATTTCTACAAAATATTGTAAATTAATTAAAAATGTAAAATGTAAAATGGGTGATGGACCACAGTTAGAGCACTGAGCCTGTGTGGATAGGTCTCTATCAGCCTTACACATCTGGACACTAGAATGTTACCCTATTGTCAGGTTTTATGGGGATAGTCAGTAAACAGCTCTTTTCAAGTCCAGACACAAACTCTTAATTGAATTGAGGTCTGGGCTCTGACCCGACCGCTCCTGAACATTTACCTTGTTGTCTTTAAATTATTTCGGTGTAGCTTTTGGCTGTGTGCCTTGGTTCATTGTCTTGCTGGAAAACAAATCTTGTCCCAAGTTGCAGTTCTTTTGCAGACAGAATCAGGTTCAGACCTCCAGGATTTGCAGATACTGCATTCTTTTTTTTCCTCTAGCTCGACAGGCCTTTCTCAGCCTACTGCTGAGCAGCATCCTAACATCATGATGCTGCCACCACCATGCTTAGTTGTGGAGATAGTGCATTTGTGATGATGGTCAGTGCTTGGTGTCCACTAAACATAGTGTCTAATATGATGGCAACAAAAAGCTCAATTTGGTCTTATCTGACCAGAGAACCTTCTTCTAGTTGAGTTGAGTCTCCCGCATGTCTTTCTGGCAAGTCTAGATTAGACTTAATGTGAGTTTTTTTTATCAGTGGCTTTGTATTTGCCATTCTCCCATAAAAACTTTGACTGGTGAAGAACAAACAACAGTTGTTGTTACGCACAATCTCTTCCATCTTAGCTGCCAAACCTTACCTGTAAACTATAACTCCTTTAGAGGAGTCATATATGTCTTAGTGGCCTCCATCAGTCGTCTCTTTCCTGCATAGCCAATTCGGTTTTGAGGACAGCCTGCTATTACACCTTCCATATTGCTTCTATTTCTTCATTATGGATTTCACTGTACTCCAAGGGATCGATCCTCTGACTTAGGCTTTTTAATAACCTTTTCATGGAGTTTTCCTTTGTCTTCATGGGGTAGTTACAGCAGGAGCACTGATTTACCAATGACTGAACTTCCAGATACAAGCATCTTCATACTATAATCACTTCAGACACATTCACTGCACTCAGATGATCTCCATTTTACTAATTGTTTGACTTGTAGCATCAACTGGTTGTATCTGTGTTGAAATACATGAGTCACTTTAAAGGGGGTGAAAACGTAAGCGAACACTTATTTTACATTTTTAATTTTAAATTAATTGACATTGTAGACATCTGTTTTCACTTTGACATAGAGTATATGTATTTTTTAAATTCTTGTCAAAAAAATAGACAAGGTATATTGACCATGATTCAATGTTAAAAAGAAAACATAAGGAAAAACTTCCAATAGTGATAAATATGTTTTAATTTGCACTGTATGACCTGATTAGATTATTATTAAGGATGCGTTAATGGGACAGCCGCGTTTTGCTGTTTTCAATGTGGAACTTGTATGAACTAATTTCCATATAGTTTGTAGATAACAGGAAGCATGTCATTCATAACTAGGCTTCTTCATTAACAAGGATCACTGTAACTAAATATGTAAAATACAAATAGGAGTGATGATATCTGAGCATCACGTGGCACTACAATGCTCTCCTGTGTACTGTGAGATCGATTGATTAAGATCAATAACAGTTTGTCTCCTGCTGTTCTTCTCTGTTTTGCTATTCTTTCTCTGTTCTCTCAGATTTGTTGCCCAACAGATCTTAAATTACTTGTTATTGTTTTCCAGACACTGTTTCAAGATAATCCGTGGCTGCCTCCTAATTTAGCCGCTAGCTGTTAGCATAGCCTTCGCCCCTGCGACAGCAGCTAATGCTTCTTGTTCGGTTTTTGCTGTTTGCTACTCTGCTAGAGAAATGTGTCTGTCATTTAGAACAGATTGTTGAAGCCAATCTTATTTTAGAAAGATGTTATGATACTCCAGATAGCGTTCGCCACAGGCTAAGAGGCCTAGCAAACCTCTTAGCAATCGCCATAGCCTGTCACCATCTGCAAGATAAGTTCCAACTGCACCACTTGTTTTCACCTACAAGTGAATTATAGGGGTCTTTTCTATATAGCAGGCACACTAATCATACTTGTGGAAGACTGCAGTGTTTATTACAAATTCAACATTGTCTGCTACCTCACCTTAAAAATCACCGGAGTTTCTCCGATCAGTAAATGTGCTCATCAGTCCCAGTCTGTAAACAATAGCTTTCAGTGACTGGGTGTTACTCACGACATATAACAGCCAATATGATGGGCAGGACATTCTTTGAGACACCAGGGTCTATGCAGAGACCAAAAGTGTTGCATTTACCTTATTTCGCAATAATCGGTCAATAAAAATAACGATAACAATAATGGCAAAAATGACAAATATTGGCCTCAATGATTGGTCGGGCCAATGTTCGATCAGTCCCTGGTCTGTGTAACCTTATTTGACAGACATAAATGAATTTTCCTGTTATTTCTGACCATTCAATAAACAAAAATGCCCGTTATACTTGAAATAAATAAAATCCCAATTAACAAAACAATATCCACATACAATAACTAGTACATACAGTATGTCAATGATATTTTATCACAGCAGTGATGTAGTGTGACATAATGAGAAAATCTATGTATAAGAAGTAAATAAAAATGTCAGTAACTGCTAGTACTAACCCGATCGAACCTCTTCTATTCCAGTAATTTTTGTACAGTCTTTCCAAAATGTAATTCCTAGCCTCCACATGATGACAGACAGTTCTTACTATAAATACAGCAGCGCTCCCACCAACTGCACTTCCCCCATCCAGCTGAACGAGAGCATTTCTGATTAAGGAAAGCTCTTCATCACATCGCAGAGAGCTTTCACTGCTGGCAAGAGATGTGTAATTTATCAAAGATCTTTAACTATAGCTTCCTCACTGAGTGCTGGAATAAAATTGGAAGCGAAGCACTGGTAGATTTGCCCTGATTCCTGTGGTTTTCACTCCACCTGCCCTCGATGATTGTGTTGCTGCTCGGTAAACTACTGCCATTAGTGGATGTATGTATGGATGTGCATCCTTTGTTTTCACAGGATGGGATTTAGTGCAGTAATACTCAGAGACTGGGAATATAACATACTTACAGTTTAGATGTACATGGGCTTTACTTAAGTATTTCTGTTTCATGCTACTTTATACTTTTAGAGGGAATGTTGTCCTTTCTGCACCATTACATTTATCTGACAGCTTCTTTAGATGAAGATTTGACATAATTGATATTACAATAAGTTTTTCAAACACAACACAAGTTACAGATTAAATCCGTTTTTCCAAACTTTTAGTTTTTTTCCAAAAAGCAGTGTGTAGTCAGGTTTACATTTCAGATGTCTATGAGTTGTTAGCTGCTCCACCAAATAGTCCTGCTTTTACCTCTATATTCTCTCTCAGCTTCTTACACATTTTCATTTCAGTTACTGTTCCAACATCTCAACAAAAATAAAACATTAGAGAAAAACCAGAAATAAATTTGTATTTCACAACTTTTCTTCTTTGCTCTTTCATAAATCTTTTCAATATAAAGCAGTTCAATCGAGCTCCACCTGCAGCAGCTACAACAGTAACATGCTGCTGACACTGATACTTCAATATTAATAATCTAATGATGGCTCATATAATAATATATCATTTGTCATAGTAACATGATGGAGTGACAACTGGGCTAAGATGTACCTAGGACTGCTGATGATCAGGAGCTGGTTCTTTTCATTATTGATATTATTTTAAGGCAGAACTGGAGGATGAAAATGACAAAACCATTTAGGCAATCTGCACTCTGCATGGCGCAATCATCAAAAAACAGTTATGAAGAAAAGTTTACATGGCTGCATGAGTTTCTAGTCACTTCTATAACCCTTAGTATTCTCTGATGGAATCATTGAAACACATGCGTCTTTGTCACAAAAAATAAACCTTTCATTTTCATGTTTTGGATCGTTGTCATGTTGAAACGTCCAAGTATGTCCCATGTACAGCTTCCAGGCTGATGAGTGCAAGTTTTCCTCCAGTTTTTTCTATAACACGCTGCATTCATCTTGCCATCAGTTATGACCAAGTTTCCTGTACCTTTGTAGCTCACACATCCCCAAAACAGCAGCGATCCACCTCCGTGTTTCACAGTAGGAATGGTGTACTGTTCATCATAGGCCTTGTTGACTCCTCTCCAAATGTAACGTTTATGGATGTGGCCAAAAAGTTCAATTTTGGTCTCATCACTCCAAATGACTTTGTTCCAGAAGTTTTGAGGCTTGTCTCTGTGCTGTTGTAAGCAGGATGCTTTGTGGCATTTACGTAGCAATGGCTTTCTTCTGGCGACTCCACCATGCAGCCCATTTTTCTTCAAGTGCCTCCTTATTGTGCACCTTTAAACAGCCACACCACTTTTTTACAGAGAGTCCTGTATTTCAGCTGAAGTTATTTGTGGGTTTTTCTTTGCATCCTGAACTATTTTCCTGGCAGCTGTGGCTGAAATGTTCGTTGGTCTACCTGACCGTGGTTTGGTTTCAACAGAATCTCTCATTTTCTACTTCTTAATTAGAGTTTGACCACTGCTGATTGGCATTCTCAAATCCTTGGATGTCTTTTTTTTTTTTTTTAATCCGTTTCCTGTTTTATACAGTTCAATTACCTTTTTTCCGCAGATCCTTTGATAATTCTTTTGCTTTCCCCATAACTCAAAATCCAGAAACATCAGTGCAGCACTGGATGTTAGATGCAAGAGTCTGTCAGGAGCCCAGAACCTAACTGACCTTTTATACACACACACTGATTACACGCAAACAGATCACAGGTGAGGATGGTTACCTTTAGTAGCCATTCAAACCCGTTTGTGTCAACTTGTGTGCATGTTATCAGGCCAAAATCACCAGGATATGTAAACGTTTGATCAGGGTCATGTGGGTAGTTTCTGTTGGCATGATTTAAAAAGAGTAAAAACAGTTGTTTGACAATAAATGGCTTCACCCAACCACTAACCATGAGTAAAGAAAGTGTTTCTCTCATCATTCATATTCTCTAAAAAATGGCCAAAAAAATCACAAATTCTGCCAGGGTATGTAAACTTATGAGCACAACTGTATATGTAGTTGCGAGTGTGCTTTTGTTAATAATACGCTCTGAAAGACTGCAAGAATTGTAATCTTCATTACATAATGTGTTCATCAATACAACAGTAAAATAACCCATGCGTTTCAGAATCCATTTGGAGGATTTGTTGCCTTCCTAGCAAAACATATTTAGCAAGTCGGTTAGTGGTATATAAATGGAATTTCTAGGACACGGGGTGTTCTTCATAGCCTCAAAAACAACAACATGATGGAAATTTCAAAACCAGAATACAGCACAGATAAGAAGAGGCAGCTTAGAGATTGGAGAGTGAAGGCTGTCTGTGCAGTGGAGGTGGATAAAAGAGAAACAACAGCAGGTGAAATACCTGCTGTGGCTGCAGAGAAGAATGAGCGGATTAGACAGCAGCATGTGTGTGTCTGTGTGTGTGAGTGCAGCAGAGAAAGACGGTGTTTGTGGCCATGTATGGGAGCAAAGATGAATGGTCTCATTTGTGGTGGGCGCCTGGAGGCCACACAGACTGATGCAGCCACACTGCCACAGACTTTATCTCACACTCAGACCATGTCCACACTAAATGCTGATAAATTTGAAAACACCTTTGTGTGTCAAACAGGTTTCTGTCAACACCAGCATTTTCACATTTCGCTGTCTGTGCGTAAATGCCAGCAACAAAGGAAAAATGACACTGTTATTGTAGTTTTCTTTCTGTTCATGGTCTGTCAGTTTTGTTGTGTGTTTTTTTTTTTTTTTTTTGGTTTTGCCTTTTTTGTGTAAAATGCACATTAAAACATATTTAAGCCTCCTCTTGCCACTCTTTTAGGTTGCAAAATTCACAAGTTCTTTACCTTACTATGTGATGTGCTATAAGATGACATGTTGTGAATTGGCACTATATAAATACAATTGAATTGAAGATATCAGCGCTTTTTTTGTAAAGTTGAGACAACATTGGCAAAACCACAAGTGTTTACATGGCTGTGGTAGTTATTAATCATAAAGCCACAAATTCGGCTAATTCCTGGCTCAGAGTACAGGGGTGTCTGGCCGTCTTTCCCAAGAATCGAAGGAAAAATCTGCTCTGGGATCTTTGTCTGGATCGATATTTGTCCCAGATTATTTGGTAATAGTAGGGATTTGTAGATCCAGTTTGTAACGTCCCAAACTACTCACAGACTCATCGTTGTCAGTCACGCCAATAAATATCAAATATGTTTGATATTTATGAGTTAAACCTTTCGCCTTCTTCTTTTCTTTTTTCTCATTGCAAGTAGTATAACAGCAAGTTGTTTCACCAATAGTCTCTGTTGGACTGGCTGCACAACACAGTCATTCTGCTATAGAGGTAAAAAAAAAAACCTCTGACTTGTTTGTATTTCTTGAAACCGATCACAGTCGTTGTGGGCGGGGCTTCGGTATTGCACAACTAGCAGAGCAGCCTGTCTTTGCAAATCCTGGGAAAAAATTTAGATTGCAGTTTAATTTCCAATACGTGCGGTTGCTGCCCAGTGGTTGCTGTTATTGTTTAACAGGGCAAAGAAAACTGTTCCACACTCCTATTGCACCGTAGTCTCCATTTGTTTTGCATCTGCTTCCCCATGAAATCACGTGAAATTGTTCCCTCCGGCAATGTAATGTTTTTTATATCCTGTAATGTATGAACACTTGTGTTCCAATCTTGTGATGTGTGCATGTCTGAGAGTGGAGATGGTAATTTATGGGAAGGTTCTCCATATGTGTTTGATGAAACCTGATTTCTAAATGTGTCCTAATTCTGTTGCATTGAGGAGATCAGGGTGGATAGATGGGTCAGCAAAACTTTTAAGGTAAATCTTTCTATGATTCTTAAGTAGGAAGGTAATATTGCACATGATAATACAATACTCCACATGAAATTGAAAATTGCACATGAGGAAATATTGTAAATGAAATTAAAATATTGCACGTTAACAAGATGTTGCTCATGAAATATATGCAATGCACATGAAATTGAAATATTGCACACTAAAACTGAAATATGAAACTGATAATAGTGTAGGCTGACTTTTCATGAGACAAATAATAATGTGACAACTTTGTTCTTTGCGCACAACAAACAAGAGTCACAATCTTTACAACACTAGGTGCTGCCACAAATAAACTTAAATCCTTTTGGGCATCCGTCATGTTTTTGGTTTTCTTAGGAGGATAGCCTCTTTGATACACAGACCTGAAATCAAAAAGTCAGAGGCAACAAAGATTTGGTTTCTTACGGTGCTGTCAGACAGTGTGCAGTTGCTGTTGTTGCCTCTGTTGTTTCAACAACAACATGCTGTAGAAAGGAGAGACTTCTGAATGTGGTTTTTGCTGCTTCACAAAACATATGTGGACTGACTGGTCGAACTCCCATGGCCCCTTCAGCAGCTCTGCAAGGGTGAAGAACTGGCCCACTGTTCCACAACCAGGACGGAATTTGCATTGCTCCTCCTGAATCCGAGGTTTGGCAATCGGTCGATGTCTACCACCCAGCACACAAGAATAAACCCTAACGGGGAGGCTGAGAAGTGTGATATCCTGATAATTGGAGCACACCCTACAGTCGCCTCGTTTAAAAATGGGAACCACCATCCCAGTCTGCCACTCCACAGGCACCGTACCCAATGCCCACGAACATTGAAGAGACACGTCAGCTAAGACAGTCCAACCTTGTCCAGAGCCTTCAGCATCTCAGCCCAAATCTCATCCATACCTGGTGATTTGCCACTGAGGAATTTCTAAATTTCCTCAGCAACCTCTACCATGGAGGAATTCTTCAAAGTGCTCTTTCCACTGCCTGATAATGTCCCCAGTCTGGGTCAGCAGTTCTCCCCCCCCCAAATGTACAGGGCCAGGGCCAAGCCCTGCCTCCCTTTCCTGAGGTGTCGAGCAGTTTGCCAGTTTGAACTTCCTTGAGGCCAATCAAAAGTCCTTCTCCATAGCCTCTCTGAACTTCTCCCACGGCCAAGGTTTAGCTACCTGTCAGCTGCTTCAGGAGACCCCTGAGCCAACCAGGCCCTTAAAGCCTCCTTCTCCTCCAGCAGGTTTTTAGATTGCTGCTGCAACAGGCACTAGTGACCATCTGGCTGCAGCTTCAAACAGCCGCTTCCGCAATGGAGGCTTTGAACATGGTCCACTCAGATTCCATGTCCCCAACCTCCCCCAGGATGCAGGAGACACTCTTCCAGAGATGGGAGTTGAAAAACCCCACAGACATGGGCATCCACCAGACATTCCCAGCTCACCCTCACTACACGTTTGGGTTCACCAGGTCTGTCCAGCAGTCTTCCCCGCCATTGGATCCAACTCACCACCAGGTGGTGATCAGTTTACAGCTCTGCTCCTCTCTTAACCCGAGTGTCCGAGACATACGACTGCAGGTCTGATGGTACAATTACAAAGTTGATCATTGACCTTTGGCCTAAGGTGCTCTGGTAGTGAGTCCACTTATGAGCCACCTTATGCTCGACCATGGTGTTTGTTATGGCCAATCCATTGCAGCAGCTGTGATGTCAGCAGTTACTTTGATTCTTTAGTACTTGCTTTCTGAAAAGGTTGCAAGAACTTAATCCTGTGTTTTCAAGCTGGGAAACCTACATGAAGGTTTTTAAAAAGCTTAGAACAACAGGACCTTGTCATTTCTTCTCAATTTTAACCCTCCTCTCTCAACATTTTGTAAAGCCCTGAATGTGCTGTCTTAAGGGGTCAGTAAACTCAGGCATGAGGGGTGATTAAATGGTAGTCCCTTCTCCCCCACATCCTTCTGTTGTTGGATTCGAAGGATGAAGTTCAATCATTTATATAAGTCTCAGAAACCGGAGACTGGACATGCACACCCGCTCCATGCAGGGACTGTGAGGAGGTGAGAAAGTATGCTGAGTTTGAACTTCTCTCTACACCTCTCTGTTGTCATTACACAAGTATTTGTGGCATATCTCCAAGTGCAACACTGTGAATGTGTTCCGGAGAGACTGTCTGAAAATGAGCATTGTTCCCATATTTCAACTGTATCATGTTTCCCTCCCTTGATGGCGTCTTTCTCACTCCAACTTCCACAACATTCTCATTAGAACCTTTTTTTTCCTAGTTAAACCTGCATCTCAATGTGGATAGAGTTAAACACTGAGGACTTCTTTCGCATGGTGTCAGTTACTTTGGACCTGACTCAGAGTAAATATTTAGTAAGTGTTAAATTAATTAGACCTTGCAGTCTCCATCAGGTTGTGCAAGTTCCAAGTTGCAAAAACATGGGGGTGTTCACAGGTGGTCTGTTAATCCTGTTGCCAAAAGTAGTGGATTAATCCTTGAAAACTGTTGATGCCACACTTTCCTCCTTATGAAAGTAGCACTGGTGATTGTCTGACCAATTAGGGCTTGGTTGGACCAGTGTATATCAACCAACCAATGGACCCAAGGCCTACACTCTGAAGCAGGATTACAAGTTATTGAAGTAAGTTCAGGTTTCCAGGAAGTTGACAGATCATTGTTTACTAAAACACTGTATACTGACTGATCAATTCTCTTTGAAAATAGCATCACTAATCTTGGAAGATCCTGCAGAGCTGGGTTTGCAGAGGGTACAGTGAGAGGGTCTCTGAGGAGGGCATAAGGTTTTAGAGCTGCAGTTTTTAAAGCCAATACATTGTACTATAGGCCTTTATATATCGATCTACTCCTGAAACCATGAATGCCTAACTTAAGATTTGTAATAAGCCTACCTGTAGGTTTGAATTATGTTTTTGTATTTGTTCTTTAGTTGCCCCAAAAATCTATGTCCAAGCAAACAATACAAAGTTGAAACATTTTTCCAGACATGATTATATGAGGCAGAGGTATTGATAAGCCTCATAACTAACGTTCACATACGTTAAACATTGTGGCAGTTTTCTGCAGCTATCATTATTGGTTTTGGCTGCAGCAATATAAGCAGATAGCTGTGTTGCTTTTAACTGTTTTATATTTTAAAACTCTTCATAGGATTGTAGTTTGTTTTCTTTGTGAGAAATATACAGCTCTACATCTGTCCATTTTTGTGATTGCAACCACCTGCCAACTGGGTTGATGTAAACAGAGTTAAGACTTCTTTACTTAAGGGAGAGGTTGTTACGCTTAGTAAAGCTGGATAATGAAAAGATACCTAGAGAACGTGAACCTTCCTTTGTAGAACACGTCTTTCGACACTACAACCCTACTGAATTAATAAACAAAACATGGAACGAATTTATTTAGAATTACACATGTTCACCAGCACTGTGAGTGTCGTAAGATCTTGGATTCAAATGTGGTGATTCAGTCCAACAGAACTGCTTTTCTCCAGTTTGTTAAACAGCATGCAGTGTAACATTTGAGCCTTACGCTTTGTAATGTGCACAGAAATTACTCTGACCAGTAGTGTAATGGCACAAAGTGCTGTCCTTGGATGGACTACACTCAAAGAACACAGACCTATAATTTGATATAAAGGAAGAAAAACCTTTGTGTGTGTTAATTTGTGTTTGGTTTAGTTGTTAATTGAAATATTCAGAATATTTTGAATTGCAGAAAATACAGCATAAGACCTGTCTGACACTGACACATAACTAAACTCTTGCAACAGTTGTGGGCATAATCAAAACACTCAGCATGTCGGCACTGTCGACTCTTTCTCTTTCCTGTTATTTTATGTTGCTCTTTTGTGAACTGCCTAAGAAAGTTCAAGGTGAAACTCAAATGTTGTGTAAGGTATGTGTCAAGTGTAAACAGTTTTTAAAAAAAATAAAAAGCATGTATAACATCACATTCAGAGGCAGCATCAAGATGTTCCTGCACACATCCAAGACCGAACACTCTTACAGTGTACACAGCCATTCATTTCAACAAAAATCAATAAGCTTTCTCTGTGGCAAATTAGGAAATGATATAGGATGGTAACGGCAAGAAGGAAGAAAGTACACAAGAGGTTAATAAGTGCACAGAAATCTTTGATACTGTGGGCTTGTGTGATGAAGAGTGATCTCAGAGGGACTTGTGTAGCAGCCAGAAACCAGCCAACACCCTCCACTTCTGCATGTCTTCTGTTACAGCAACCGTCTCGCCAAGCTGTCCTTCCAGAACAATTCTGGCTTGTGCAGCTGAACAGTGAGGCTACCTCCATACTAATACATTTTACTTCTACTGTCGACACTACTCTGGAGTTTTATGAGCCCTAAAATGGAGACTTTTGGAAAAACAAAAGTGCAGTCAAAAATTATGACCTTGAGTTTGACTTTGGCCTTGAAATATCATCCAAGGTCTTTGTCTTGAATGGGCCTTGCATTCTCTAACAGCCAGCAGGGGGCGACTCGTTTGGTGGTAAAAAGACGACTTGTTGTATAGAAGCCTGTGAGAAAATGACCCTGCTTCTGATTTTATCTGTTACCTCGATAAACATTTTCCTCATGAGTTTATAGTCTCAGTTGCCTATTTAGAGTGTCCTTCAGTACAGCACAATGTTCATTTGGTAAATTATTGTCTCATTCAGAGGAAAACGGATGATAAAGCAGGTTATAGAAATGTGGCATCCTTGCTTCCATATTGTCACATTATTGTTATGGTATTAACAGTGTCTCTTAAGTCTTTAGATTCAGTTTCTGCCAGTTGTTCTTGTGAAGATTTTTAAAACACGTTTCATATTCGCAGCGAGTGTTTGTATAGTAGCTAAAACGTTCCAATAACACAAATAACCTTGCCTGCAGCTCACTTCGTTTTACAGAGTTGCCTCACATCCAGGTTTCTCTGTGGCTCTACGATCCTACACAAATCCCATCCAGGATTCAGGGGTTAATTAAAACATACCAGCAGCAATCAATGTGTTAATAATACAGGTGAACAGCAAGAGCACACTAGAAAAGAGAAGGTAAAAACCCACACACACACACATATATATTCTATATCTCCGTTTTTACACACACACACACACACACACACTGAGTGAGTACATTCATCACTGCCAAGGTGTGTGTTTAGTAGCCATGTTGGCTGTGGAAAGTGCTCCATCAAATTGACTTTCCTGACATATGGAGTGTGTAGGTGTGCGATCACCAGCGGTGTGTTTATCAGGGAGGTGATGGGTGTGTGTAGAGGCAGAGTGATGATGCTGCTCACAGAGATGAATAAGACAGAGATTTGATAAAGATATGCAGCTATAGGCTCCTTTTTCACTTCTTCCGACAGGCATGTCTTCCGGCTTCCGAGGAAAGGGTCAAGGTTCAAAGGTTGGGGTGGACTTTATTATCTCATCACTGGAACACTGTTAGAGAGCCAAGCAGCCAGTCTGGAGGTTGCAGGTTACTGGGCCTCTGCTGCTGTGAATCATGGAGATATATGAATTACATAGAATTTGATTACATTTTTGTAACAACAATGCCGAGTTGAAGCGTATATTAATGACTTCAGCTTTCCTGTGCAATGCTATTTGCATACCCCTGGTTGTCCGTATGCTTGTGTTTCTTCTTTGTTTGCTCTTTGTAGCAGGTTGTAAATATGCAGTTTACAGTTTTCATGAAAAAACAATGAGGTTTTTTGGCACCAGCCATGAGCATAAACAAATCACACACATGGAGGAAAAACAGCTGTTGCATTATTGATGGAGTATAAAGGGTGTGTGTAGTTTAAGATCAGCTAACTCAATATGAAAGGTACCGTGTACATGCAAAACATGACCTCACATAGCTGATCATTCCGTACATCTTACAAGATGGTAAGAAATTAGAATGATTTTATTCCACCTACAACCCCAATATCTGCTTTGTTGTTTCCTACCCTTGTCCATAGGAAGAAATGCATGTTTTACACTGGTTTTATGATGGCACTTCTTATGTATTTTGTGCATTAACCCTCTGAACCCCAGCAGGTTTTGAATTGATATTTTATTTACCTGTTTGAACAGGCATACTTCTGGCTACTTTTGTTCTGCTGCTAGCTAGGTTTTTAATTAATGTTTTACGCCAGTATTTCAGAGAGATAACAATGAACTTTTTGTTTTCTTTACCTATTGTTACCATGAAGCTCCAGGTGTCATCTTGCACCAACGCAGCCTGATTGGCAAATGCCACCACACACTCAGATGGCAGTTATTACTCTCACTTTTCATATTATTTCTGGATAATGTTTTTCCTTCTCACTGGCACTTTTTGGCTTTTGTGCTGTTCTATTCAAGGGGTATAATATACCTCAAGGGATATGATGTTTATGACCCCAGGAGGGAGTAGACTTGAGCTGTGTTTACGCAGCATTTATTTATTTTTTTGTTATTTGTGTCCATGTCAGTTTACATCTAATAATGAAAGTGTTTAACCTTTTTTTTTTTTTTTTGCCATTGATGGATTGGTCTACGGGGGACATATTGGTATCGTTTTATCACCTGCTGCAAATGTCACTTAGGTCCATTTAGATGCTGGTTGTGGTTCTTACTCATTCCAGGGCAAGTTTGTTTACTATGACTGTTGCTGGAGCTCAGCCTGCCAGCTTCCGTCAGTCAAACACAGACACCGACATCTCAGCCGACATCTCTCTAGCAGGCTGAGATGCAATCTAGCATTTCGGATATTTCCACACTTTGAAAAACGTTCTGACATTATTTTTTCAGTAAATGTGATTTCATTTGCTTTCTAACTCAGTGGTTGCAGATCCTGGTGTGATTACCCAGCCCACCCATCCCCACCTGACCCCTCCAGCCGAGACACACACAGACACACACAGACACACACTCGCATGTACTCACGCATCTCACACACTTAAACACATGCAAGACATTGCAGAGATATCGTCAGTCTGCAGGGGGGATGTTTCTGGACAGACTCACCTCCCTGAAGCTTGGCACATCATTCCATTTAAAACAATGGTGCTTTAAGAAACGTGGTTTCAGTTGTGCTTTTTTGGCTTCGAGCATCACACACATTTCGTCAGGCGTTAGCTGCAGTTAGACTTGGTGTGAAAGCCACAAAAACAGCCTCCAAGCCATGTGTGGCACTTTGCAAGAGCGAACTGTTTACTCGCTTTCAACTGAAGTAATGTTGGGAAATGTTTTTTATTAATTTATTTTTGCACCTAGCACCATTTTAAACAGATTCATTGATTTGTAATAAAGGAAATACTGCTATAATGATCTGCAACCAAAGTAGACAGTCTCCTCCAGAATACTCTGCTAAAACAGTCCACCCCAACCCTCATTTCACATGAGCTATTTATCACTGTAGGAACCAGCACACTGTTTTTGGCTGATCTGAACCTTTGTGTCACAATGTCATTTTTTTAAATCGAAAGACCATAATAATAATAATAACAATAATAATAGATCAGATTTATATAGCGCTTTTCTAGGCACTCAAAGATGCTTTACACTGTCAATTATTCATTCACACACATTCATTCTGGTGGTGGTAGCTACGATTGTAGCCACAGCTGCCCTGAGGCAGACTGACAGAGGCGTGGCTGCTATTCTGCGCCTACGGCCCCTCCAACCACCACCTCAAGCATTCACACCGGGCAAGGTGGGTGAAGTATCTTGCCTAAGGACACAACTACCATGAAACAGGTTACAGGGCGGAATCGAACGGCCGACCTTCCGATCATCGACCGACTCGCTCTACCACCTGAGCCACAGCTGCCCCAATAAACTGCCCCATAAACCAGTCCTGTAAACAGTACAAGCTTACCTGTGGAGTCCCACCAGGATCAATTTTAGGACCATTACCTTTAACATTTGTAAAGGCATCAGGAGGCACAGTATCGCTTTCCACATCTAAGCTAATGACTCTCAGCTCTCTGTGGTCTTGTCTCCTGATGACACTGGACCAAATGATTCACTTGGTAACTGTATTTTAGATATAAAGGGCTGGATGGCGTCAACCAAGCCAGGAAGCAGGAAATCTGGGAATGATTTTTGACTCTGCTTGGCTGTAGCAGGATATTCAGCATATAGAAATCTCTCTCAGAAAGAAAGTGAATAAGCATATTTCCCAAAAAAATCCTTTAAAGGGAGAGATACCTAAACTGTATACTCTGCCATGTCACAACTTGAACACATTTCGGCACATTGCTCTATATCAACGTATCTAATTAGCAGTTGTCGTAGCAGAAGCTGTCTTCAGTAGTAACACTAGAGTGCTACTTTCAGAGTTGGTAGTTCAGTTGTGTTTTTTGAAACTGGGTGTTTTTAGAGAAATGAAGGTTTTTAGTATTCTATAGCCGTCAGTTTGTCTTTGATGTTCATATCAACACGGCAGGAGTTGGTGCTCTCTCTCCGGGCTTTCACCTCAAACAGGGGACCAGTCTATACAAGGCTCCTAACATGCCATTGACATTGTATTTGCATACTGACTATAGCTTTTGTTTAAGTCTGTGACAAAACATGATTTTTTTATCATACACTTACATACTTGCAGACTTGTAATGGTGGTTTGCGACCTATTATAAGTGTGAGTTTGTGCTGTGTGTTGTGTGCATGTGTGTACTGTGACTATGATTATGCCAACACGTCTTGTGGGAGGCTGTCAGCCTGTTTGCCTCCACAAGTCATCCTCCTGTGTGCAGGATGCAGATGACAGTCACGTTGTCTGACAAGGACAGGGTATGAAGGAGCATAATGAAATAAAATATTGTTTCCAGCCCCTCACCTCCTTCAATCTTCAGTCTTTCTCATAAACACGCACACACAGAAATGCACACACTCACACACACTCAAGCAGATACCTGTCACACCTTATATCAGTCACCAGATCTCATTGTGAAGACCTTGGTTTCTTCCAAAGACAGTAATGTAATATTTTCTTCCCCCAAGTCCCAATGTACAAATGTAATATATCTGACGTTAGTGAGAAGTTTTTGTGTGTTACTAAGGCGTGGGACTAAAGGGGTGGACAGTTGCATGGGCAGATGCAAAATCATGAAAAGGAGATGCAAAACTATCATAGAGAGATGCAAAACCACCACAAATGGATGCAAAAGCACCAAAAAGAGATGCAAAACCACTACAAGCAGATGCAAAAGCACCAAAAACAGATGCAAAAACATCTGAAATACATGCAAAATAACCACAGAAAGATGCAAAACCACCATGAAAGATGTAAAGCTCCCTCAAAGAGTTGCAAAACCACCAAAAATTATGCAAAAACACCTCAGAAATGCAAAACGATTACAGAGAGATGCACCTGAAAGAGGTGAAAAACGACAACAGAGACGTAAAACCTCCACAAAGAGACGTAAATCACCTCAGAGGAACTTGGTAATGGCTTTAGGCTACTTCAGTTAACAAATTGCTATCGATATTATCCCACATTAGCAAATTAAAAGTTGGTTATTTGGCAGTCATTTCTTAGAGTGAATAGAAAACATGATATTAATAATTAACAATTGCTTTTTGCCAGGAGCCAGAGCTTTGAATTTGAGTCTAATGAGTTTTTACTCATTCCTCAAAACTGCCAGTGACACACACAGCTTATATAAAAACATCCAGTGTTGCCCATAAGTTGTGTGTGCAGCAGACAAACACACCGCTACATAAGCAGAAAAAATAAAGTCTAACGAGGTTTAATAAAAGTACAAAGCAACATGCAGTACTACTTACTCCTTATGTTTATATCATGGGTTTATTTGTTTACTGTATGTGACAAGATGTGAAATACAAAAGCTCTCATATTTAATTGAAGAAAACGGGGAGCCTGTACAGGTGCCATAACTTTCAGTGACGGTAACTGTTTTCTCACAGTCAGTTCTTAGGGGGACTTCTGCCTGAGACTGCAGATGAAAAATAGCCTATCTGCTAACTCTGGCACATTTACAGCAATGTTTATTAATGCGCCTGTCCCTGTTAAATAAATCAATAAATAAACAAATTATGTAAGTCAGTTCTGCTTTTCTGTACTTTCCCAAGATTAATATCACTGCCTTTCAGCTGATCAGAGTTCTATTGAGATTGTCTTCATTTCAGAGAGATAGTGCCTGATGAATTATTCAGTTCAATTGTTCCTGCATCTCAGATTTATTCAAAGATAAATCAGCGGGACGAAGGGCACTTCCACACTTGTACTCCAGCAAATTTTAGCCCAAAGTCCAGCACGTTTGATAAGATTAAATGTGTGCCATGGCCGGGTACAGTACAGTACAGTACAGTAAGACAGACTGTGCTCAGGTCAGTTTGGAATGAGGCGGACCTGAAACTAAACTGAGTGCTGTTACAATTTACAGGGTTACAAATGAATAACCAAATGAATAATATAAAATACCTTTCTTAGTTTTCGACCTGTGGACTGCGTCTTTCCTAATGTCTTCATGATGGCTTAACATGGAAAAGAAGTGCCAGAGGAACTGAAAAATCTGATTGTGAGACTTTGCAAAGATAGAAAAGGATAAAGGAAGATTGGTGACAGCAGTAATGAGGAGGTACAGAACGAACCATAGTGCCACTCATCAGCGCTGCAGTGGTCATCCTCCTAGAATGACACCACGGACAGGGAAGTATTTCCACAGTCTAGCTCTGAAAAACAGGCAGGCGGCCTCTTTAGACTTGGCCACAGGAGTTATCGGTGGAAATCAGAGTGTTTGTGACAACTCAGAAAGTGTAAAGGACAGTTCATAACATCAACCTGCATCTACGAGGTTCAAGAAAAACAAAAAAAACATGCTTGCTGTTTAGCACAAAACTCAAGATCAAACCTTTCTGGAGAACATGAAAAGAAGCCGGATGAATATTGGAAACACATGATGAGACCGAGATACATTCTTTTTAAATGAGGTCCAGCATGTTTGATGTGAACTTAGTCAGGATGACCACAGTGAATGCACAGTCCTGACAGTGTGATAATATGAGGCTGCATAAGTGCAGAAGGTTTTGTAAAAATTACATTAATATTTGGCAACATTAATATATCTGGATATTCTAAAATACTGGTGGAGAAGATGACTCCCAGTGTGCAGAAGCTTGTCAGAAGAGGAATATTCCAGCATGATGAGGATCCAAAGCAAAAAATCACATGTGAGCTTCTGAAGGAGTGAAACTATGACCTGGACGAGGATGTCTTCTGACTTAAATTTGGCGTATTTTAAAGATAAAGGCAGGGTAACACAACCCCTCCAACAAAAAGCAGCTGAAAAAAGTCTGTGAAAGAATTTTAGAACATCTTCAAGGAAATTTGGTATATTCAATGCTGAGGAGAATTGAGTGTTTTATCGAAAATAACGATGGACGTTGGAAGAACTGAAAAATAAAGGATTAGAATTTCTGTAATGAAAGGTGTGCTGACTTTTGCTGCATTAAGGTCCCGCTGTGGGCCATGTATTTTATTATGGTAAGTCTTTTAATTTTACATTAAGGTGTGTTTATTTGTCTTCCTTGGGAGAAATGTGTTTTAGACAGAGGGGTCTGCTGCACAGACAACACATACCACTCATACAACGATAAAACAAGCTTCCAGAATAAAAACACATAAAACTAAATAAATAAGTGAAATAAAAGTGCAATGCATTACACATTGCTTAGAGCAAATACCCTGCTGCACAAGAAGAGGTAATATAGTTATTCTACGGTGATATAGTTTTGAACCATTTGAGGTTTCAGTCATATAACGTACTTCTGTTATATACTGTATATATAGTGAGGTTTGCAGGTAAGGCTACAGAAATGGTGACTCCATCAACCGTTGCTAATATTTTATTGGAGCCACACCACGAGGGTTGCTGATAAAAATTAGAGTCTTCTAAGTAACAGAGGATCTGTTTAATTAACTTGTAGGGCTGATGTCATCTCAGGTATTTGGTTTCAGCGTCGTCTGAGAGGATACAAGCTTGATCTTCTCAGTGAGCTCATCTGCTGCAGTTCTGGAAACGTCCTGAGAATTTACTCCGCTGTAACTTCTCTCACATTCCCGACAGCAAGACATGTTTATAGCCGCGATGAGCTTTCATAAGCAGTGGGCGGGCAGTTTACAGGAGGGGCAGCTTGTCATCTGCTACCTTGTCCCTCCTTCTATCTCGTGTCTTTGAGCTACACCCAACTGGTTACACCCGCGTTACATCAGCAACGCTTGCCTTGATCTTCTTGGCCTGTTGTGCTACTCAACATGTAATACAACCGGTGTCTCATTTACCGCGCAAGATGTGCGCTATTAAGAGCTTAACCCCACATCAATGAGAGGAAGGGTGGTGTTCTTCAGAGAGAGATGGAGCTGTGTTTCTTCTCAGTCATGAACGCACCAGTGTTCATGTGTGACAGAGAAACTGCAATTAAGAGCAGAGGTAACAGACAATGAAGCTTCAACTCAAGAGGTTAATAAAGGGGGAAAAAAAGTCTGATCTGTGGGAACAATAGGGCAGCTTTCCTCAAGGTAATTAATGAAACAAGCAGAAATTGCACATTTTCACCATGGTTACATTATTGTTCACATTTGAGATTCCATTGGCACACTTTCAGCTGTATCAGTGCTAACATGTGCTTTACATTTTCATCTAGGTGCACCAGCACATAATTAATTTGCACCTAGATGAACTGATTAATTAATCAACAGAACTATTTTGATTCTAAATTATTCATTTAAGTCATGTTTAAAGGAAAAAATGACATCTGAATGTTTTCTGATTATTCATTTTTACTTTCCATCGTTGTGTGTTTTATTTTTTATGTCACCTAACCTTTATTTAACCAGAAAATCTTTTGAGATTTAAATCTTTTTTCAAGGGGTGCCTGGCCAAGAAAGCACACTGTTAACCCTCTAAACCCTGAAACATGCTGGTGCATTTGGCATGTTATCTTTTAGAAACTCTGCAAAATTACTGTTAAACTGAGAAGCTGTTACAACTGAGAAAATTGTCAGGTTTTTAACTTTCAAACAGTAACTTTTAAACTTACCATGAGTGTGTTATGGTTTCTTTTGAAAAATGACTTAAAGTTAATCTTAATATCGTGATTTTTAACAAAAATGTCTTCATTCTACATTTAAAAAATCACCAAAATTAAACTGTCTGTACCAAATTATGTAAAAAAAAAAAAAAATCCTGCCCTCTTCGGTGCCACTAAGAAGCTATGAGTGACTCAGCTGTCACCAACAGTCACATGACAAAATTCTGTGAATGTTCAGCTGAACTGCGGGCTGTATATAGATAGAGACATTGGACGACAAGTATGAAAACAAATCAAAGAGACTGAGAGGTAAATAAAACATAGTTGATTAATACAATGACCAATGTGGAAACTCATGCAGTTCAGAGGGGGTTTACAGTGTAACCGAGGTTGTTATCTGAAGCTACATTTCACTGAAGTCCCCTAAACGCCTCCCATGTTCAGCAGACACTATAATTTACTATTCTACCCTCGTAACACTTCATATGCATCAGTGGACACGACTAGGCAGCTGTGCACAGAGAAGCCTCTAGTATCCACTTAGTGTCCCACTAAGTTACTGCAGTGCTGCAGCTCAGACAAGTGTGATGAAAAATTAGTTTGAAAGGAGTAAAATAAGGAGCTGTAATGTTAGCGTTACATCAGTGGTTTTATCTAACAGCCTGTTGCCTTCTGAAACCTTTTGCAATGAGTTTATAGTCAAGTGTTGGTCAAGTCAAATTTAAAACAACAGACATAAAACCAAACCTTTGCAGTCTAAATATTAAAATCAATACCTTGCAATATTATAAAAAAATAAATATACCAAACTAAATATATATATATGGTTAGTTTTGGTAAGTAGGATTCTCACAAATGAGCTGACTAATTTAAAAATTAAGGTCAAGCCCTACAATATTACACATGGAAAACCCCACAAATCCAAAGATTCCCTATGAGCAAACATTCTGAGGACAACTGGAGAATTACCACCACCAGCTCTTTCCTGTTTATCTTAAAACAAACAAACAAAAAAAAGGAAATCTTTACATTTCAATGGACTCCTAGTTATGCATTATGGGTAAAATCTGTTTGGCTTTTAATTCAGCATCTAGAATCGCTCTATTACTGAACAGAAGATGACACGGGATACGATTATCTGTGCCTGTATTTACACTTCACAAGTTTTATCTGCAGATAGACGATGAACAAAAGCCGAGCTGATGTCAGTGGAGATGGCTGGCAGTGGTAGAGCCGGGGTTATCACTCAGCTGATGACCAAATTAAAGCCACCAAGGGGCTTCACGCAGAGCTCGCAGTGGTAATTCTCCTCTAAATCTAATTTGCCCTTGGTCGTTTATTTCTGGAGATTAGGTTGTTCTTTAAATGACTGACAGTCACCCACAAGCAGACGCCTCAGACTGTGTGTGTGTTTCTATTATTGGAAATGGGGTTAGTGATCTTCATCCTTCACTACAATTTACGCTCGCTGTCACTCTGTGAGCATCATTTCTGCTATTGATTCAAGGGACCCATTACAATCATGAACAAACAGATTCACTATAATGACACGTGAGCCTTTGAGTTTGACCTTTGTCTCACTTTAAGACACCAAATTGCTGCCACCTGCTGGGTTTTTTTTAATCCAAATTTTAATGAAAAAGAAGTCAGTCAGTAATGAAGTAAACAAATTTAACTTTTCCTTTTTATGATCTGTGGCATTCTAACTGTGTCGTACTGCACAGAAGACATCTTTCAGTTCTCCGTCCTTCTTGCCCAGTTTGTGCTGTTTCCATAGAGGTGCAGGACTTTATATTACAGTAAGTAAAAGATGTTCAGAGGGTTCATACACATTCATTCATCGCAATATAAAGCAATATATTGAAACCTTTCAGCTGATGGGTGACAGTAAATTTGATTTCTCCTTCTCCTTTGCGCACACACAGTACACATCATCACATGACACGTGTCATCCTTTAGTTTGCTCTGCTTTCCTCTGCAGGCTTGTGTATGTGAGGACTGTCTACCCTG
>NW_007580259.1:32397-42098 GCF_000690725.1 Stegastes partitus | reverse complement strand
GACAGGACGCAGGTGAAACCAATCAGGCCAATCACAGGGGAGGAGGAGAAGTAAAAACACACGCGACACATGAGGAAAGGCGATTTCAAAATAAAACAGGAAGTGACTGAAAAGGGACATGAAAGCCTCCACGTGGACACAAACGGAGATTCAGAAACTTTTTTTTTTTTTCTCTTTTACGCGATCTATGGCATCATAGTTTGCATCGTACTGCACAGAGTTTGTTCTCCTTCGTCATGGTTGTTCTGTTTCCTCGGAGCTGCAGGACTTTATGTTGCAGAGAAACATGAGCCACAGTGAAGAAAAACGAGACGGGAGCAGCTTTAACTGCAAACTTAGCACATAAAATACGACACATTGGAGGTCTTTTGAGATTTATTGTCATTTATTACATGAGAAACTTTAAACTTTAGCCAAATTTTTAAAAACGCAGCATCAGTCTGCTTCTTTTTTCAGTGACAGGAATCTCATTCGAGGAGAAAAATGAGTTTGTGAAAGGCAGTGAAAAGGCATTTTGTGATTTACATATTTTCTGTCCAAGACTTTGGAGACACAAAGAAACTTTCAAAAAAAATAAAAAAGAAAGAAAATCGAGCCACGTAGAAAAAACGATCTCTTTTTTTTTCCCTTCTTTGCTCGAACCGTTGCGACAGTTTTTATATTTCCTCCATTTCTATTTCCCCCTGTGTCTATTTACCGCTCCCTATCCGTGGATAACCCCGAGCGTTTTCCATTCTGCCAGAGTGATTAACAAGGACAACTGGTGCATTAAATATAAGCTAATTCTTATATTGCCAGCGCCGCTCCACAGCCAAGTGTTTGGAGAGCGGAATAAAAAAATAGAATAAAAAATCCAATTCTCACCCCTCAGTCGAGTTTTTCCAAAAAAAAAAAAGAGAAACGTAGCTTTGAAAAATTCATAAATTCATGAAGTGCTGAGCTGCTGCTGCTCTGGTTGTGATCTGCATGCATGCGTCTATAAAAAGACAAAGGCGATTTGTTTACCGGGTCCCTCCCACGCTGATTGCCTCTTTAAATCCCTCGTCCGGCCTCGCGGCTCATTTGCCAGGATTTGGGGCAGACTTGGTGAGACCGCCGGGGGCAGATAAGGGCAGAAAAAAAAAAGGGAATGTCCGACCACGTGGGGGTGGATACGCAGCGCGAGCAAAGTGAGCGCAACAACGGATCAGTTTGGTCTCCGGTCGCTCTGGAACTTTAGGAGTTGAAGGAAGATTGAATGAAATGAAGTAAACGGAGGGAAAGTAGCGCCACCGAATCCCAAACATCCCAACATCTGGAGGAATCCTCAGCAGACTGGTTCTACTCACCATCAGGTCTCTACAGTTGTTCAAGTGTTTCTGATGCGACTCGTTTAAAAACGTGTGGACTTGTGAGAATGTGAGACACTTCTTGGTTGATGTTTCCTCATTTTCTCTGATGTTTTTCTAAAAAGGCACATATTCACCGTGTTCTCTGCAGCTTTACTGCTTTTTAAAAATCTGAATCTGAGGTGAAGCGATCTGCAGACGAATGTGTTTTTTGTTTCTGACACATTTTTCTTCCTCATTTTTCACTGCAACATAAAGTCCTGCAGCTCTGTGGAAACAGAACCACGACTAGAAGGAGAGAGATCTTAGAAATGTCTTCTGTGCAGAATGACTCTGTTATTAAATTAAAACAACCTGAGTCGACCAAACACGGATGAAACTCGTAAAATCTGCTTGTAAAACTGAATAAAACTGAATAAAAGACTAAAACGGCCAAACAGGACAGCAGCCTTAGTTTGTCTATCATCATTTATAAATCATAAAAACCACAACAACCAAACTAGATTTGATTTTCTTTGATAATTCCTTTTTACTGATGCTGGAAGAAAACTGGTGTCTCTGTAGAAATAATATAAATATAAATATGACTGGCGTGTTTCCTGTCTGCTGGGCGGGAACACAGCCTTCAGCCCAGTTCAGGTAAATGTTTGCAGAATTTTTTTCACGTGACTGTTGGTTGCACCTGAGCTGCTGATGGCTTCACGGTTACACCAAGAAGTGTAAAATTTTTTGTATTTTACAGACTCTGGTGAATGAAAACAGTTTATTTGTGGCTAATTTTTAAACGAGACGTGTAGAATAAAGTGACGGGGTTTCCGATAAATGCTGTAACTTTGGCAGTTTCTCTGACAGAAACTATTGATGGTTGGATGAATATATTTATGCGGCCTCTAGTCTCTTTTAGAACCACTTTGCATGTAGGACCTTCCTGAGGAGCCTGCTGAGAGCTTCTATACAACCCCTGAGATGTTTTAATTCTCCACCACTGCAGAAACTCTGAAGGTCCAGAGAGCCGCTGAGGTTGTTGCTGAGGCTGCAGGTGGTAAATAAACTGCTCAGACTTTTTCTCAGGATGTTTTTTTGTATATTTTTCTCCCTTTGAGAGCCCTGAAGTCCAACATAAACCCTAGTTGAATATCTGACCGGTTCGTCTCCTCTCGGTTCAATAAAGGCCAAAAAAAAAAACAACTTTCTGGTGAAGAAAGTGGAACATCGAGCAGCTGGAGAGTCCAAGAAAAACTCATCAGGTCACAAACTGGACTCTAAATGCTGTCGTGTTCCTCTTAAAGACGTAATATATATATAAAGATGTTGTGCTTTCATCTCGACCAAAACATCAATTAATGCAGCTTTAAATGTTCATGTTTACTCCGAGCGCTGCTGTCTGGAAGCTTTTAAGACGAACACGGTCACAGTTAGCATATATGCTAAAAATACCCGCTTTCTCTTCTTCCGGCGCGCTTTCATACACTTTTTTCTTTCTTTTAGGCTTTAACCACAAGAAAAACTAGCAGCTGCACGTATAACCTCAATATTTTTAAAATCCTGGCTGCAGCCCTGCCTGAGAGTAGCGCCTAAATAATAGATCGGGATGAATTTGCCGAGGAAAAACAAAAAAAGCACTAAAATCGAGACGGTTCTTCGCCTCCTCCATCTGCTCCTCTTCCTCATCCGTCTTGTCGTGGCCCAGTAATGGCCCATAAAACATTCATTTCATTATTCCAGCTATACTGCTATTAGCCAGACACTGAGTGGGCGGCAGCAGGACGGACGGACGGACAAATCAAACACGCCTGCGAGACGTTCGTGGGTTTTTTTTCTTTTTCTTTTCCACACGAGGGTTTTCTCTCACATCAGAATAAAGCTCTGGAATCACAGTAATTGAAATCAAATAACTGCATCGGCTGGAAAACAAAGAAGCGTCGTCCCACCGAGACGTATGGAGGCTTCATGGAAAACAGAGATTATATCACAGCCATGAAACGTGAATATCAAAAGTGATTTTTGTTTTTGATTAGAAACAAACTTCTCGTGTTTGAGGGTCAATCTGGATGCACAGGTTTCTTTTCTTGTTTGGATTTTTTGGCTTTTCTTTACTTTAAAGACTTTCCCCTCTGAGCCTCATGTACTGAATGTAAATCCTAAAAGGTGATGATTTAATGTGATTCTTGTGATTTATTTCAATAAAACTTGATGAAAAACCAAAGTTCTCATGATTCAGGATCAATCTGGGTGAAAAAGTTGGATTTTTTTGGTGAGATTTTTTGGCTTTTCTCCACTTTAAAGCCTAATATTTAGTGTACTGGAGGACAGAAAGCATGTGATGGAGCTGGTTTCTGCTCTAAACAGAGTAACTGAATTTAAAAAGCATAAAAGGGATTATTTAATGTGATTCTTGTGATTTTTTTTTGGATGAAACTTGATGAAAAACAAAAGTTCTCGTCATAAAAGGTCAACCTGGACACACGGGTTGTTTTATTTTGGAGGATTTTAAGGCTTTGCTCGACTTTAAAGCTTAATATTTAGCTCGTTGCTGCTCTTGAATTAATTGAATTCAAACAACTAGCAATGAAAAGGCATTATTTAATGTGATTCTTGTTATTTTTGGATGAAACTTGATGAAAAACAAAAGTTCTCACGATTCAGGATCAATCTGGGTGAAAAAGTTGGATGTTTTGGGTAGATTTTCAGGCTTTTCTCTACTTTAAAGTCTAATATTTAATGTGTTGGAGGACAGAAAGCATGCGTGGAACCACGGAGCTCATTGCTGCTCTGGAATCAGAGTAATTGAAATCAAATAACTGCATCGGCTGGAAAAACAAAGAACCGTCGTCCCACTGAGACGTATGCGCTCATGGAGGCTTAATGGAAAACAGAGATTATATCACAGCCATGAAAAGCGAATATTAAAAGTCATTCTTGTGATTTTTTTTCTATGAAACTTGATGAAAAACAAAAGTTCTTGTGATAAAAGGTCAACCTGGATGCACAGGTGGTTTTGTTTTGGGGGATTTTCAGGCTTTGCTCGACTTTAAAGGTTAATATTGAGCTTGTTCTGCTGGAATCAGAGTCACTGAATTCAAATAACTACCACAGCCATGAAAAGTGAACATTTAATGTGATTCTTGTTGGTTTTTTTGATAAGAAGCAAAGCTTTTGGATGCACAGGTTGCTTTTTTGTTTGGATTTTTAGGCTGTTTTCTACTTTAAAGCGTAACATTTAGCGGTTTGCAGGACAGAAAGCTTGTGACGGAGCTGCTCTCGAATCAGAGAAATTAAAATTAAACTGGTCGTGGAGGCTTAATGGGAACCTAACATGGCAAAGAAAGTGATGTTGTCGTGCTAAAGGGTCAATCAGCAGCATTTTGGTTGATTTTTAGGCTTTTCTCTGCTTAATATTTACTGCAGGACAGAAATGTGGCGTCTCGGGGAGAAGAGAGAGAAAAAGGAAGGTTTCTCTCCACATGCAGAGCTAATTAGCGCTAACCCTCCTGCATGCAGCCGCCGCTACACATCTCACTGCACGGCGAGGAGGAATGCAAACACTGCACAATTAATTATTTAAGGGTTTAAAGTCTCATTCATGTGTCCACATTAATTGAGCACATTCTGCATGCGTTGTTGCGTAATTACGTCCCCCGATGAAAAGGTAGCTATCAAAGCAAAGTGTGTCGCTGCGACTTAAAGAGGCGCCTCAGATTTAGCCTGCGCCTTTTTTTTTTTTTTTTGGTGCGTAGCTGTCTCGTGGTTAATTAGGCGCCTTTGTTTCCACTCCATGTGAGAGCATTAATTAGATTCAGATACCAGAAGTTGTGCTAAATCCAGAAGTCTCTGATGAAAAAAAAACGCCCATGTGATGAATCCACTGGTGCACCGGTGGCAGAACGGGCTGACACCAGCCAGCCGACGCTTTTTGGGGTTTTGCTCACAACACAAGGATCAGATTAAGCAGCGTGATTCTCAGTGATTATAGGTTTAATTAGATTTCTAATTGGTTTTCTCTGCCGGCTCCATAGTTACACTTCGCCACCTCAAACGCTGGAAGCCGCTCGGTGCATCGGTCCGTCATCCTCCGACAACCTCGTAAACATCAACACATGGATGCAGGACACACACACGGGAACCTCTTTAACAAATATTAACTGATTTTGGTTTAAATTTCCACCTTAAAATCATCCCTAAGTTCAGCCTGTAGCAGCAGTGAGTCACTTTAATTCCAGTGTAGTGAAATATTTTCCCAATTTAAACCAGAATGTTCACAGATAAAGATTTAAGTGTTTACCTGGATGAACATCTGGCTGCTGAAGTATTAGAATAAATGCACATTTACATGAACACGCTGTAAATACTGAATGTGTTTATTAATGTCCAGTGACTTCTGCTCAAAGTTGATTTTATTCTAATGGAGTAATTGTGCATTTTTCTGAAAAATACAGCAGCGTATGTTAGTAAAAGGTGAGCTAATGTATTGTCTATTAAATTAACAACTAATTTAACTTTTGTTGTCAAATTTTCAAGTGAAAAATCTTTTTCTAAGTTAATCCAGTAACAGCTGCAGGACTGGATGGAAACAGCAATAATCTTAGTAAACATATTCTTAAATTAAACTAGAGTGTACATAAATGAAGATTCAGATTTAGATATTTCAGTATTTCTGCATGTGCACATTCACATAAATATGTTTTAATATGTTCAGCAATAATGCATCAATGCCTGTTTTAAACTATGCAGTCGATTCATTTTATTCTAGTGGAGGATAAAGTGTAAAGTTGGGCAAAATATACCCTTAAATTAAACTGAACATGAAGCCAATTTAATGTTTTTTTCTAATATATACATTTTTTATTAACTGTTTTTGAAATTATTCAGTGAATTAATTCATTAGAAGCTGCACAACTGTATTAAAAATGAACTTTCTATGGTTTAGAATGAATCATTTTCATTTTAGTGTTGCATTCATCTGAAAAACTACAGCAACATATGAAGAGTTCATTTGCAAAAACAGAGAACTTCATCCTCACCAGCCTTCATAAACCCACTTTTCCATCGTCTACCTGAGACAATATCAATCAAACTTAACTTGTCTCTATTCTTGTCATTCCTACTGAGTCACATCCACTCAGCTTCAGTTTGACTGATTTTATCTCAAGCAAACAACAAAATGAGAAATTTTCTGAAAATCTACAAAAACGGACTTATCTGTTTTTAAATTTAAATTAAATTAAAGTCAACACAAACATTCATCAGACCTACATCAGGTTTGAATCTGTGCACGTGAACATAAATAACTGCTAAATATGTTCAGCAAAAGATTTAAAGTAAACCGCTGCATGCATCACACGTGTTCATTAATTAAACTAAAAGTGAAAACATAAACTCCCTCAAACACTAACAGCCACAAAACAGTTTAGCTCAAACAAACAAAAACAGTTGAGGTGGAACAAGTCTTCTTATCTCCATCACCAGACCAGATGTGAGCAGCTCCACCATGAACAGCCGTTTCTATACCTCCCGTCTAATCAACAGTAATTAGCAGCCTGACGAAACACAAAAGGTCTCAACTCGGACAAATTCCGATGCAGAAGAAATGAAACGACTGTTTCCATCAAATCTGCCACGACCAGATAAAAACTGTGTTATTGACGGATGCGGGCTGAAGAGGTCGACAGACCGACGGCACGACGACGAACATGAAGCAGGACGACGTGGAGACGGCGGCCGGATAAAGAAAGCAGCGTATTAATGAGAAGATGTCTGTCTGGATGCAGATAACACGAGAGCTTCACACTGGAAAACCCACAGCGGGACAAAAACACAAACTTTTTAAAAAAATACTGGGTGTAAATTACATAACAGGAGGTACAGTATAGAGTGACTCCCTCCTCTTCTAACTGTGCCCCGTATGATTTGGTGTAACAGTATAATCTGAATGTGAACATTTACCTGACGTGATGTAACCATGTGCTCATTAACAGGTGTTAGAACGCAGATAAGTTCAATAAAACTCTACTAATTCCTGTTTTCTGGTGTTAAGTTCATTGTAGTGTCATAAAAGTTGCATTTTTCTCAGTTAAATATGTCATAAATTGTAATTTGACGCCAAAGGTGAGCCAATTAATGTATTATATCTCGTGTTTGTAGCGCTCATTAACGCTAACTTTGATGCTAACTAATGAACACTGGAAGTGTTTCAGTGCATTTGCATAAATATATATATTTTTTTAAAGCTTAATATGTTTAGAAAAAACATGCATTAATGTGTGATGTTGTACTGGTGGGGTAAATATGTGGCATTATGTTGCATTTATCTGAAAAGTACGGCCCAAAGATGCTCTTAAATCAGACTAAAATGTGAGCTAATGTTTTATTAAATATTAATGTTAATTAATGTGTTTTTCCATCCAATTCACAAAAATAAAGGTCAACTGCACAACTAACAACATAAACCTGATGAACGAATGAATTACCATCTAATTAATAAAGTTATCTAAGAATCTCCACATCTTTACATGAACATGCTTTAATAGTAAATGTTTAACAGAAAAGAAATGACATCTATGTTTGAAGGTAAGTTAATTTTACCACGACGTAATCTCTAAAGTACAATAAATTACATGATTAATTTGAACTAAAATGTACACAAATGAAGATTTAAATGTTTATCTGCATAATTAAGCTAATTTAAGTATTTGAATATTTACACAAACGTGTTTAAGATGCAAAATATGTTCTGCAAAAATGTTCATTTTAAAGGTTACAAGCAAAATATTTAGCATTTATCTGACATGTACGGCAACATATGCTCCATAATTAACCTAAAAGGTGAGCTAATATTATTAAGCTATGATCTCATTCACAACCCTGAGGAACACCACCGCTAGCTAGAGCTATGTGCATTTATAAACCAGTGTTTTATGTGTTGTGTTGCTTCCACGCACGTCTTATGAAGTCAGTTTATGGGGAAACAGTTTCAGGTCAACGCGGGTCAAACAGGTTTTATGTCAGGTTCCTGCTGCTGCTTTAATGTGCTGGTTATACTAGAGAAGGAGCAGAATAAAAAAGGGAATAAAGCAGATTAAAGTGGATTAAAGCACAACACAGTCCATTTAAGATTAGCCGGTTCTATCTCGGCGCCGAGCTTCTGCTGCTGCTGCTCTCTGAAGAAGCTTCCTGCCTGTTGTGATAAAGCTCCGAAATGGGAACTCACAAACACACACTCAGCAAAAAAAAAGAAAATTACTGGCTTTTCCGGTTCGGTAACGCGCTGCTCTGCCCTTCTCTTTATGTGACCAGTTATTTAGCTGCTATGTTTTTTTTCCTCCCCCTCCCTCGTGCTACCTGCACATTCCAATAACATGCGGCTGTAAGGAGCTCGCCGGATGCTCGCTCGCTCGCTGGCCTTTTCGCTTGTTCCTCGGCTCATATATCACGGCCGGCCAGGCCCCGCGACAAGCCAGAGCCCTGCATTTGAAAACACATTACTTTTTAAGACCCCCTGAGAAATTGTGAGAGGAGGAAGAGTAATAGAGCTTTCCCGCTCTCTCTTGTAAAGCACCCGCTGTGCACATATGAGATTGTGTGTTTGGATGTGTGTGTCCAAACGCATTTTGTGCGCCGCATCCCGCGCCTGTGTGCTTTGGAGGATGTTTGGACTGGAGGCTGGTTCAGACAATAACAAGCGGCGGTGGAGTCGGACAGGCCCGTGTTGTTTCACTCAGCTCAGCCCGGTGCATCACCAGCTTCTTGATCGTTAGCCCAGAAAACGTCGGCCAGTCCAGTCGTAATACGGCGTCTTTCTTAATGTTCTGTGTTTATGGTGGTGAAGAGAGAGCCGAGCCAGAAGGTGAAGCTTTTGATCTACTCGTCGGTTCTAATCCTCACCAGTGATCACCAGATCTTGGTTGTGAGGCTCACTGATGGAAGCGTGGTTCATGCTCAGCCCTCTGATTCTGATGCCGCCCTGCGCCTTTGTTTGGAGGTTCTCCAAGCACACCAAACCCCAGGAGAACCTAATGAAGGTGCAGAACCTTCTGGAGGGATTCCATGTCTCATGTGTGCATGGGAACGCCTTTACATTTTCCTGGAGGGACAACTGGAACGCTGCCAAACCAGCCACATGGATGGATGCAGATCATGAAATGCAGCGAGATGAACACATCTGAGGACGACTGTAGGGACCTAAACTAGAAGTTTTGTTGCTTTCTTCTGACGCTCAGAGGATTTCTATGTGTTTTAGTGTTTCTTGGCTGCAGCACTGATTTGTCACTGTGCTACAGGAGCTAAACCAATCACAACCCTGCATTCATGCAGCTCAAAAGAGCTTCATCAGTGGAGACATGTCCTGTGGTCTGATGGAACTAAACCTGAACTGTT
>NW_007580259.1:21591-31802 GCF_000690725.1 Stegastes partitus | reverse complement strand
TTAGTCAGAACCGCTGAGCTACGTACAGAGAAACGACAGTTCAGCATCACTTTAGGACGTGAAGGTCAATCAGTCCAGTGTAGTCGCACAAAGCATCAAATGATACGACGGAGCTGCATGAACAAGAAGAGTTGTGCAGAGGAGAATTAGCTATTAATGGCACCTCATTGGCCCACATCAGTGCTTCCCAGAGCTGAAGCCGTAAACACATCTCAGCATCACGCATCTGGAGGAGAACGTAAATCAGGCCGTCGTCACATAAATAAAGGCACTGAAGGATCAGACACTAAACCAGGAAGTGAAAACTAAAGTGGAAGAATCTTAAAACTTAAAACATATATTGGCCTTTTTTTGAGATGTTCTACTTCTTTCCCCTCCGAGTGCATCTGGTTTGTTTTATGTTCTCTGCAAAGCATATTTTCAACCAAGAGAGAGAAAAAAAAACCCGACTTTATGATGCATTTAGAGGTCATTAAAAGTTTTACATTTCTGACATTACTGGAAAGGATGTAAACCTTAAGAGCAATATTGGTTCCCCTAATGGTCCATAAACGGGCTCTTAATGCCTGTAAAAAGTTGCATGTCTGCACCGCACACAGAGAACTTTTTCACTTCGGGCTCAATATTTACAATCAATTAGCTGATAATGTATAATAATATAGGACGGGATGCAGATTCATGCTGACCTCATGCGGGGCAAAGAGATGAAGCAGCAGCCTGCGGTGTTAAGATCACTCTGCCACTGTTTCTATTTGAGTTTACACTCGGAGGCGAAGGCACGATCTTCCAGCGAGGCGTCTCTGCTGTTTTAACCACCACATCTGAGACTCAAAGGCATCTCTGGCGGGGATATCTGTCTCTGGAGGGCCTCCTCTCAAGAAAACACTACCTCCCCTCCTCCTTCCTCTCTCACGCTCCCTTTGTCCCGCCCTTTATTTCTGAAGGGGACATCAGATAAAAAATCATCTGCAGGAAACACAGAAGGTGTGAAGAGACCAAGTACAGCCGAGACGAAGATGTCTGGAGGGACGATTTGATGAATTGAGAGGCGGGGAGGCAGGACAGACACGAAGCAGAGACGCCGTCGCCCACTGATCGTATCTTTGCTTTAGGTTTTTTTTCTTTCTTTCAGGCTGGAGGGATGCATTCTGTCCAACTGTGCTCACAAACACATAAAAACTTTTGGGGCAACGCAACAGAGAATGACGCTGAGCGCCGACGAGATAATGTTTGTTTTACTGCGAGCATCATAATAAGGATCAGCCGCTGATTTATGGCGCCTTCAGAGGGAACACCGCCGTGGTCGAGGTCAGAGTTCAAATTAGTTGAACTCTTTGCGCTGCGACGAATACCCGAGTAGGACGGAGGCATCCAGCCAGGAAATGGAGGATGAAGGAAGAAGATAATCTAAACTCACTGGTTTACGTGTTTGCGTTTGTGAGGAAGCCTCAGGAGGAAAGTCCTATCGAGGAAACAGCCTCCATCCAAGCACATACGTCTGCATGTGCACACCGATGCAAACTCTGGCCTCATTTTGAAGACAGGAAAACACACAACGCTCCTGTTGTGTTTCCTAAACGCTGCTCCTCAATGACTTCACATGATGCAGCAGCCGGTTACAGAAACTAAGACTTCCTACTGAGTTGATGGAAAGCATGGACGGATCAAAGCACCATCACAGTGCAGCAGTGACTCCTTCAATCACAGCTCTTCTACAGACTCATTAGAAAGGTTTGGCTGATGGTTGATCTCCTCCCACCGTCTCTGGAAAGCGTGAACTGGCCTCAACAGTCAGGTTGTGTGTTGGGGTAATTCCTGCAAACAGCGCTCAGGTTAAAGCTGATTTCTGTGTGAGATTGGATGTGCACCACGACAGGTACATGTTGGTCTGCTGCACGGCTGAATGGTTGCGCTGCTGGTTGCAGATTTGACTGCAGCGATGTCATAATGAGATTATTCCTGAGATGTACCGAACACAAGCAGCACCTCCAGACTCCTGCAGCGACTGCTTCAACTACAACTCTTCAAATGATGAAAGGTGTGGATGACAGAGATCGTCCCCGTACAGTCTTTCATCGTACAAAGCACTGCTTATAAGCACCGTGTCCTCCTTAAACAGTTAGCGTGTTAGCAGTGCAGACGCAGCGCAAGATATCTGGAGAATTTAGGACTTCCTACGAATCAAAGTCTGGCAGTTAAAACTTCAAGATAACAGAATTTCCTCACACACTCCCTCTAGACAAGTGTTTCTCTTTAAAGCAGGACTTTCTGCTGTGTTTGGGCTCAAAGCATCCTTCAAAGTTTTCCTGCAACTCCTTTAATTTAAACTCTTTTAACGGTGCGTCATGAAGGTGTGGAAAAACTGAACAAGCATCAGTTCAGCATCTGTTTTCCTGCCACATGTGCAGTCGACGCGCTTGCATTAAAGCTTCCACGCTGAGCTAACGGGTAGTTTTCAGACAGCGTATTGTAGAGGTTTGAGGACTCCACCTATGCGGCTGCGCCCTGCGTGACTCCCTGCAGCTGTTTGCTGAACGCAGCATCGCGTCTATAAGGACTATTAGGCTTTAAACATTAATCACTGAACGTTTGAGCGAACTGTTGTGTTTGTTCCCCCACAGGACATCATTAAACGATTTGACAAAAATAATCAGATATCTAAAAAAATAAAATAAAAATCCCCGTTTCTTTGCGGTGATTTTCCGTCGTGAATCCACAGAACGAGGAGACGGAGCGCTCGTTACAGCAGGTCCTTTAAAACAAACAGCTCGTGGCCAGTGAGTCATTAATGCTCTGTGCCTATACTGAGACTGAAGCAAAGAGACCGATCCGCTTTGAAACGCAACGGGCTTAATGAAGACGACTTTTTCTGTCTGAAGAAGAAACCGAGCCGCTGGAGGGGGAGCGGCGGATGGAGGTCCAGAGGAAATGTCATCGGCCCCCGCAGAGTGGAACGTATGTCGCCGGCGTGATGGCGCACACATGCGCAGAGCGACGCACTTGAGCGGTGCAGCGATGATGGAGACCTGAAAGGTTAATTAGTCACCATGGGGGGAAACTCAAAGGACGTCAGCTCAGCCTCTCCGCCTCATCAGTCTCTTGCTGTCTGCGGGCCTCGGCTCCCCCGCTGTGCTTTCTGATTCCAGGAACGAAGGAAAAGACCGCTTATAGGCTAAATTAAGAAGGTGAGTAAAAAATAATGGGTCCGCAGAATTGATTTAAAAAAAACCCTGTATAATGTTTAATGAAGAGTTTAAAGATGGTCCTTGATGGCGATGAATTCATCAGCAGGTGGGTTTGCTGGCAGCGAGGGGGGCGGAGCCGGCGGTTACGTATACATGCATTTATCTGCCCAGGTGCTGTTAATGATGTATAGAGCCACTCACCGGGCCGGCCGATCAATCAGCCGCTTCCCAAGGAGAAAACAGTTATCTCATAAATCTCCAGGCTTGTTTTCCACAACTAAAGGCTGGGATGAATCGAGCAGAAGAGGTTAGACTCCTGATCCAGACTGTGCAGTCGGACCATTATTATGCACGACTACAATGACTGACCTGCGAGGTTTCTCTCATTAGAGCGACAAACACGTTTTGTTTGAGTCCGACGCTGCAGACGGAGCTGAGCTAAATACGATGACGACCAACGGTTGGTTCTGACGGCCATTTAAATAAAATATGAAGTGATTTGCATAAACAGGAAAATTCTAATCACAGGTCAGAAGGAAAGAGACGAACCGGAAGTTTTGCTGGAACCGGAGCAGACGAGCGGTCCGATCTGTGCCTGCACTGTTCACGGAGGGAACATAGATTTGTTTCTTCACTGATTAAATAGCGTCTATATCAAAAGTGCCTTAAACCCTCTGAACTTTTTTAATTTTTTTGCAGGCTGCAAGGTGGCGCAGTGGTTAGCACTGTTGCCTCACAGCTAGAAGGTCGCCGGTTGGCGTCCCGGTGAGGACACCCGGGATCTTTCTGTGTGGAGTCTCCATGTTCTCCCCGTGCAGCGTGGGTTCTCTCCGGGTTCTCCGGCTTCCTCCCACAGTCCAGAAACATGCTGAGGTTAATTGGTGATTGTAAATTGTCCGTAGGTGTGAATGTGAGTGTGCTTGGTTGTCTGTCTCTAAGTGTAGCCCTGTGATAGACTGGTTACCTGTCCAGGTGAACCTGCCTTCACCCTGAGTCAGCTGGGATAGACTCCAGCCCCCCCAATAGTGAGGATTAAGGTGTAGAGATGATGGATGGATTTTTTTTGCACCTGTCACATTTTTCACTGCAGCATAAAGTCCTGCACCTGGATGGAAACACGAAGAAGAACTCGGACATGTCTTCAGTTAGGATGCCATAAATCTGGCAAAAAGAAAGTTGAACTTCTTTGAGTATTAATTTCTATTACTATTAATTATTATGTGCCCACAGGTGTTAAAAATACTGGATTTAAACATGTTTCTAAACTATCTGCTGCCTGCAGTTCAGCCAAAAAGTCTTTGACTCACAAGTAGCTTCACAGCTGCACTAAGGACTCCAGAAGTATTATTATTATTTTTAGAGATACTTCTCTGTTTGAATGCATGTAGAATAAAGTGTTTTTGATTCTTAGCTAACAGTTGCTTAACTCTCTCATTGGACCGATGCATCACAGATTAATAATCCAAGCGTTCCTTCTGCTTTTGCACTTCCTGGCTCTTGGAAACGGAGCGGATTCTGTGATTTCTCTTCATACCTTTCAAACCAGCCACCAGATTTTGGGCTTCATATATAAATACCGTCTCACAGCCCTGAATAAACCCGATATCGTCCATCCACTCACACGCATCAACCGTGTTTAAAACCAACACTTGACAAACAGAAAAACAAACATACCAAGGATCTGCTGTTAGGATTTTTGCTCACGAGTTGCCAGTTAAAGCTCCGATTCAAACGTGTTTTGTTGTTCACGCCACAATAATGAGACATAAACAACCTCTAACGACTGATTACTTTAATATGATCACTAAAACACATTCATGTCAACTTCATAGCATCAACGCACACTTTGTGATAACACACCTGCAAGGAAACGACAGTAAAACTCAATTAATTCTCATTATTACAGTTATAACCCGAGGCTGTGTGCACGCAGTCACACACACGTGATCGCTCGTGTTCACTCGCTCTGGATAGAACTGCAGCATCACCGACACTGAAAGTTTAACTGATAAACTGTCCGGCGTTGGTGAAAATCTGCAACCTTCTGACTCTTCTGCACATTCTGGCCGAAGCGAACGACGCATGAATCACTCATTAGCTCTGACTGAAGCGTGTAAAATGCCACCAACTGTCCCGAAGCATCATCCAGACCGCTAGCCAACGCTACGAGACTTCCCAGAAATCCCTGGTTTTTTTAAAAAGCAAACCTCTGCGAAGGAGACGAACTGAGAGGAAACTGATGTTGTATTTTCTCTTTCAAAGAAACCATTTTATAAAAAAACAAGAAAAAGAAAGTTCCTTTGGTCCAGCGCGGCTCCGGAGCGGCGGCGCCCTGAGGGATTAGCACCGGGATGCAGGATTTCCCATTTGTCTTATCTGCCGCTCCTCACAGGACGGGAAAAGGCCCGGCTTCACCGAAATAAAACACTGCAACAAATCACTTGCTAGTGAATTTTAAATAACCCGGATCCCAGACTCGTGCTGTATTTGCATAGCGGCTTCGATGAGAGCGTCCTCCTCTTTGCTCAGATGTTGCACCGAGCCAACAGTGGTGCTCACGACTCGGATGAAAATAGAACTACGGTGATGGAACACATCCTCAGACTCCCAGCAGCGCCGGATCACATGCAGCCAAATAAGCAGGACTTTTTTTTTTTTTTTTAAATAAAAAGGCAGTTTGTCTATTTGTGGACAGAACCGTGCAGCTTCGAATCGAATCATGTGTGTTTCTGTGGCTTTTAAACAAACTCTCATCGGCGCTGGGCTCGGCCTTTGATTATCGGAGAAGACGGAGCGTCTGAATCCAGCCGCCGGCCCATTAATCTGTGACCGGGGTTCTGAGAGATGAGGGAGTCTCCAGTGGAGACCCAGAGGGAGTCATGTGCCGGCTCAGGCGGAGACCCACCGCTGGGCTCGGACCGCCACACGGCTAACACCGACGGCCACCTGGGGCACCGACGTGGAGAGAATCTGGACCGATGCAGCAAACAGCCTGTGAAGCCACTTCTGCTATGGTGACATCTGAACACAGAATTCAAGTCTAATAAACTGCAAACTGACAACTTACAGACTTATCCTGCTTTGTTTCTTCCCTTTAATAGCTCTGCTGCCGTTTGTAGTTAAACTCTGAGTTTTGCATTCTGTGTCTTTAACTCCACGTCGAGCTTCTCTAATCTTGTTTCCCTCTCGTTTATTTTTCTGATGGGTTTTTGAAGGTGCTTTATCATGAAATTAACATTATTATTGAAGTTACTACTGACTTCTAAGCAAACGTCAGGAACGATATGATTAAAACGCAGCAACGTTTTCAGGTTTGTAGGTTCTGTTTTCTATTTTGAGGCAGATTTTGGTCATCGTGGACGCCGATGTGAAGAGAATCTGAATCAAACATGATCTGAATCCACGTCTACTCTTGTGGGATTTCATATAAACACAGAATTAACTAAATGAAACACTTCTTACTGAAACCAGAACAAGTTTGGAGCACAGACTTTACATTTTACTCTCTTTGTTTTCATGTTTTTTTTGTTGCATTTTCTTCTTGTCTTTGTGCTTTAAATGCTGTATTTGTGTAAATTGGTGTCAGTTATATGGATATAATTATATTGAAATTCATATTTTGTGTCTTTTGCCATGTTTATCTCCACGTCTTGCTTCTCTGGTCATGTTTTTCTCTTCTGTTTTTTCCTGACTGACTTTCTGATATATTATTATTTTCCTGATTATCCTCCTTTTTGTTTTTGTTTTTTTTACATTTTTTGCATTTTGTAAACTCTGATCTTTAAAGGTGCTATTAAATACAGGTGTTATTATAAAAAATATTTAATTGTGATGCTAAAAGTAAGAATAAGTAAAAAAAACAAATCATGAAAATGGAACAAAATTTTCCAAATCTGCTTCCCAGACATGAGGATGGAGGTTTTATTGGTACTTTAAGGCTGATGTTGGTATTTTTTTAGCTTTAGTACAGTTTTCCCGGAGCCACCACCCAGTGGCCACGAGAGGAATTACACTGGAAAGAATCACAGCGAATGCAAAAAGGAATCGGCCTCCGTTTGCTCTCGATTATGTTCTTGACTTTTCTCTGAGTCTCTTTGAATTTCTCTGAACAATTGCTTAAAAATAGAAGAAAGAAGTTTCTCGAGCCCAGAAGACAATCTGCGTTCCCTCCGAACTGGAACATTTGATCCCTAAACCGTCAGGTGAGGCGCCGGTTTGACTCCGTTAACGTCGTCGGACGGGAAACTGACGGATCCTGAAGAAAAGATAAAAGAGCGGCGGCATTAGAGTTTAATGATGAATGTTCTCACAGACGTATCTGCTCTCCTGCTGCTGATCCATTAAGGACACCTCTCATTCGAAGGCACACATCATTTTTCTTGATGTAAGCTTTTTTTTTTTTTGCTATTTTCTCGTCCTCCAAACTGAGCCGAGGTTGTTTCGGGGCTCTTTGATGGATGAAGTCATCGGTGTCCTCACGGAGCCGGACGATCGGGAGAATCGAGTCGAGGTGGAAAACATCGGTCCAACAGCGTACGCTAACACCTCTCCTCCATCGGATTCCTTAAAAACGGGTATTTTTAGGGTTTTAACTTCAGCTTGAGCTCCGTCCGTCCACGCTGTGCGAGCATGTGTCTGGTTTTACAAACAGCCAAAGATTCAGCGACGTCCTCAGACTTATTTATCTCAGATTTACTCAGAGCTTGGATTGAATTTTATCAAAGATACCTGGAAGTATTTATGTTTTTCATCTTTTCTGTTTCTGTAATGCCGCCACAGTGAAACTTTCTGAACCAAAGAACTGGAAGAAATGTGGTCAAACGATGAAGAAAATACCAATTATATAGATATATTTATATTGTAATCCATTTCATGCAGGCTTATAGTGTAAGAGTACTTTATTTTATGCATAATACGCCAACTTTTCATAATTAAAATGCATTTTCTTGCCTTAATTTTACACCAGATGACGCGTATTTTTAGACTTTTTAATGAAAGAACATCAAAATGACAGATTACCAATATTTATAGATATTATGCAGCGATGAAGCCAAACTAATTCAACATTGTTTGTTGTAAAAATGCCTGAAATCATACAAGATATCTGTTATTTAACCAACAAATCAATGTAAAATTACAGAACTGATACTTCACTACTTGAATTTCAATTTTAAAACACACATTTACATTATTAGACTGGGATATAACAGTTTATTCAATTTAATAAAAAGGAAATATTTTTATTAAAGTTATGTCTTTTAAAAAATTCTATATTCCGAAAAAATATATAATTTTTTTGTGATTTATGTGATTGATAGTTGGAGGTTTTTAATATTATTTTAGTGTTGTCATTTTATTGAGATTTTTGTGTATTTCAAAAATATATATTTTAAATGAATAAAATAGAAAAAAAAGTAAAACTCCTGCTGTTTTCTTAGAGGACCAAATCAGTCTTCATGCTACAGAATGGTGCAATGTCTGCTGGTGTAGTTTTAGGCATCAGATAGATATCATGACAATAACGTGGATAAAGCTGTATTTTATATATAAATATATATATTTTAATTTTCTCTGCAGTGACAAAAGGCATCAGCACTAAACCAACAGATAAATTACAGATATCAGTCTTTGAATTTGACGAAAGCAGCTTGAATGTTATTTCTGGAACAGCAGCTGTTTTGAACGATCATTATTGGCTCCAAAGGGCTGATCAGCACCAGTTCTGGAGCACAGATTCAGTCCACTCTGCTTCGTTTTGTGCTTTATCTGGGTTTCTGTGCTTCTGTGTTTGTTCCTCACAGTTTTAGCATCGTGTGTTTTCTATGACTAACCACAGCTCCCACTCTCATCACCTCTGCTCTGCGTCTTCTCTCTCCCTCCCTCCCTCTCTTTCTCTGAGTGATGGGCTGCAGTTTGGAGTTTTATTTCCCGTCGCTGGGTTTGCGCCTCCAAGATGCAGCAGCTCTCGGCAGCATCTGGAAGCCGCCCGGCGCCTCCATCGATCCCGATTATTCACGCCGCACACGTTTAAACCCTCTGAACTCTTTGAGGTGTTACGCTTAACGGTGGATCGTGCACAAGCTCGGCCCCGGCAGCTGGGAAAACATATATTTTTAGCTGTTGTATTGTAAAGTATTTCCCATTAATGTGATTTCTTAAAGCCAACTGATCATATATTTGACGGACTCGCCACCATGGCAACACAGAAACTGGAGGAGAAGCTTCAAAGACATGGTGAAAGCGTCGTGTTTTAAGCCAGATCATGATGTTTTCTTGAAGCTGACGTGGTTTTGATGCCTAAATTTAACTAAATAGGAGGTTAAGTGCAAGAAAAATGGTCCCACATGTGCAGGAATCCTTGTTTTCCTGGATTAAAGTAGACAAAAGAAGAAAATGTGCTTCTTTTAAACAGTTAATAATAATGCAGTGTAGTTATTTAGTTATTTTTATCAGGGTCTATGTGTAGTTTTGAGGACTTTCTGAACTCTATCTGAGCCTCCACTCTTTCCATTCATTACTTTTGCTTCATTTCCCCACTTTTTTTTTTTCTTTCCTCTCCTCTGGGCAGCTCGATGGTTCTATTTTTCATTTTTATCTTTCTTCCTTCTCCCTGAGGTTTGTCTTTCTCTCTCTCTCTTTTCTTTCCTTCTTTTGTTTTAGAGTCTGGAGACACTCGGACTCATTAATCACACACTCTGTGAAGCCCTGTGGGAGCGCCGGCGTGGTTTTGGGCTAATAAACTTCACTTGATAATCAACTCGTTTTAAACTCCACCGGCGTGAACGAAGCCTGGCGAACTCAAGGACGCCGCTGAAACCTGCCACGTGTTGCCGGTTGTAGTTTAAATTCAAATATCTCACACCGATCGATAACACGTTGCTCCGCCGGCCTCTTCATAAAAACCCTGCTTCATCTTATTTCTGCACATCACGTAGAAAACAGGTTGATTTTCCGTCGGTGCTTCAGGATGCAGTCAGAGGGGCTCTATAAGGGCCCACTTTGGCATTTGATGGATGAAGCAATGTA